>NC_134867.1:37552020-37754520 GCF_049852395.1 Peromyscus maniculatus bairdii | reverse complement strand
CTGTGAGTTCTGGTCCAGCCTGTTCTACCCAGCGAGACAGCCAACATTACTGAGTGAGATTGTCTCAACCCCACCCCCCAAATATGTGTATCTAAAATCTGAGCTGCCTGGGTCCCTCCCACAGCCCCATACAGTCCATGGCCCAGGCACCTGCTTATGCATCTGAAGATGCTATGGGCATGGAGGCATTTTACAGGGTGTATGGTGCCCCTGGGCTTATCAAAGCGCATGAGTTAAGTGAAAAAGGCCACGTGAAGTAAATGAGTGAATCGCTTGTCCCTAACACTGGCTGTTTTTCTTCCATACACAGGCCAGTGGCTTGGGAACCTAATGCGCCTTTGTTTCATGCTGGGCTATAGATTAGACACAGTGAAACTGCAAAATAACTTAAACCTGCCTCAAAAGCAAGTTAATGCTTAGCAGCCACTTGGGAAAATTGGACATCAGTCTCCTTGCTGACCCCATTGTCCACACTACAACTTCTATTCTGTGGTGTGTTTCCTGTCACACTAAGACAATGTCAGTTGAAACTGCTCAGTAGAAAAAGCACTTGCCTAGCATGAATGAACCTCTAGCCCTACGGAGAAACAAAACCAGACCTTGTAGTCACTCACTAATCTATTTTACATTAATATAAATGACTGCCCTCAGCATTATACAGTATTGACATTATGCATTCTTCCACCTAGAACAGAAAGACAGTTTTCCGATTGTTATGGGGAATTATTTTCTTGCTGAGGATGGAATGCAGGTCCTCGGGTACATGCTTAATATCCTGTCCTACCTGTGAGCTCCACTTCCAGACTTACTCCTCCCGTGTTTTAATATATTAGGAGCTTCAGTGTTTGGAAACAATTGAACTCAAAGTGCGTTTTTCACAGTGACTTATAGTTTGGACCTGGAGCAAGGCAGAGCAGGATTGATTAGTTTGGCTATGTCAGGGAATTAGCCTCAAGTGCTCAAGCAGAATGTGGATAATGAACGGTGTGTATGAAATGGGGATTCTGTCTCCCCAGGAACTCTCGAGAAAGTCCTGAGACAGGCTTGCACTACACTGCCGTGTTTTAGACACGCTGTGAGTGGCAGGCAGCGGGGCTCAGACTCTGCTGTAGCGCAGTTGCGTGTTTCACACTGTGGGGAGGAGAGAGAGACCTGAGCTCACTCCGGTTTGAAGTGCTTCCCAAGGTCAGACAGTGGGAAGAGGACCGGCAGAAGCCGGGGGAGAAAAATCCAAAGTTCAAGGTCATCCTGGCTAGCAGTGAGCCTGCCACAGACGACAGCCCGTCTCAAAAAAAGAAGGAAGTACTTACGACCAATTCCTCTGCTCAATGACCAAGGCGTCACAGGATTCAGAGAGAGAAAGAGAAACGATCAAAGGAAAGCAATCTGGATCATGGAATATTATACTTTTAGTCAGAAGATCAGGGGAGAAGCTAGGGTAGACTAAACCTCTGTACTGTATCTTCTTTTTAAGATTTATTTTATTTTATTTATTTATTTATTTTTTTTTTCTGGAGCTGAGGACCGAACCCAGGGCCTTGCTCTTGCTAGGCAAGCACTCTACCACTGAGCTAAATCCCCAACCCCTTAAGATTTATTTTTATTATTTTAATTGTGTGTGCCCCGCATGTGGGTCTGTGCACCTGAGAGAGCACATGCCCACCAAGTCCAGAGATATCACCCCCCACCCCCCGAAGCTGGGGTTACAGTTGGGTGTGAGCCACCTGACATGGGTGCTGGGAATCACTGGGCCATCACTCCAGCCCACTCTGTCCCATCTTTATACTTGACAGATTATTTCCCTATCACCTGTTTTATTTAAAACAACAAAAAAAGGGGGGCTTGGAGAGATGGCCCAGCGGATCGGCACATGTAATGCTTTTGCAGAGGGCCCCAGTTCACAACCACCTGGAACTCCAGCACCCCCACCCCCAGTGGGGAAGACACGACACAGAGACATTCCTGCCTCCTTGAGGAACTGCGTTCATGTGCACATACCTACACATACACACACACACACACACACACACACACACACACACACACACACAAATAAAAAGTAAGTGGCTTATTTGTTTGTTTTTGTTTTTAAGCTGGATACATAATCCCTGCACTGAGAAAGATCAGATCAGAAAGATCAAGGCTATCTTCAGCCATATAGCAAGGAGGCCAGCCTGGTCTACATGAGACCCTGTCTTAAAAAAAAAAAAAAAAGCTTAATTAATAATTTAGTCCAAACTAAATTACTAATTACTAATGAGGTAGCTCATTGGAGCATATTTCAGTATGGTATTTTAAAATGCATATGAGTTAGAAGCTCAAAAGTTAGCCTGTAGATAACATTCATAACACCAGCAAAAGAGTTTCCTGAACGTAAGTAGGCTGCTACTTCCTGCCCACTGACAAAAGCCAGAGTTCCTCACTTGTCAGTATCTCTAGGTGTAGGTAGGGTCCTTGGTTCCTTGTGAGGATGACAGTAGCCCCATCCCATGGGGTCTCACAGGACAATCAGGTTTCTATAAGGGAAGCCATAGGCTCTGTGTCTCTAGAGATGCAGTTCCCTCCAGTGTGGAAAGCAGCCTGCTGAGACCCCAGCCTCAGTGCCTCCTTTCAGTGGAGAAATAAGGACATGATGACCTACCTTGTTTCGGGGCCTGGGAGCAGGTGTCGTCAATAAGTGGCCAGGTCTGGTGGCAGACTGCATGCACCCCATGATGCTGGCAAGTTCCTAACACATTACTTGTGGCAGGAGGAGGAGGAGAAGGGGAGAGGAGAGGGGAGGGAGGGATGGAGAGAGAAGAAGAAGAAGACAGAAGCAGCAGGCAGGAAGGCCCATGGGCTGCTGTTTGGGTCTCCCACGGCTGGCCCCTGCCGTTAGAGACCTGATTACCATGGAGCTTGTTTATTCTCACCTATTTCTTCTCAACAGTCTAAAATGACTTTTTAAGTATTGAGAGGATGAATGAACTCAAGGATGTAGAGAGCGGTGGGAGAGTCTTCCGTTTCGTATGGCAAGCTGTCAAATATTATTCTAACTGCTTTCTAGAGTCCCCTCCCTCCCAGGACATTTTTCCTGGGAGGAACCCACTCCTGAGGTCCCCTTGGTCTCTTGTCCCTCCCTAAGTCAGGACAGTCACTCAGATGTGCTTGGGAAAATTATTGTTCTCTCTCTCTCTCTCTCTCTCTCTCTCTCTCTCTCTCTCTCTCTCTCTCTCTCTCTCTCTCTCTCTCTCTCTCTGTCTCTCTCCCTCTCCCCAGATTGGGGCTCCAAAGAATCAAACAACAAGAATATCTGAGTGAGGTCAGCCAGCATGGATGACCTTAATAACCAAGAGATAATAACCAAGAGACTTTAGTTTCTGGAAATACCAAGATCACCAAGTCAGTTAAAATGTATCTAGAAACTAGTGTCCATATAGGATAGAAATTTAAAAGTTAACTAGAGGCAGGGGGGGCCTTATGTGAAATTTGGCTGGATGTGGTGGCACACGCCTTTAATCTCAGCACCAAGAAGGCAGAGGCAGACAGATCTCTGTGACTTTGAGACCAGTCTGGTCTACAGAGCGAGACCCTGTCTTGCTCCCAGACACACCCTCACCCCCAAAGAATCGATTGATAACTGGGAGGGGTGGCGCTTAATGTCGTACAATAAAGCCCACCGAGTTAGATGGAGCAGAGGGTGCCTAACGCGGCATTTGAAAGCTTACAGCTAAATTAATCAGAGCAAATGGTAAATGAAAGAAACAATACGATTGTTTTCCCACTCAACCACTTGACCTCAGAGATTAAACATTAGGCGGTGACAGCTTCGACCTGGCACTCACTGTACCCAGGGCTGTAGTTATCAACTGCAACAAAGTGGCCATATCTAATTTACTGTCTGTTCAGCCAGCGGTCTGCAAAAGGGCTCCCCGCTTCTGGCCATTGATGAGGAAACCATGCCCCATAACCCGGCGCCCGGCACAAAACGACTGTGTTAAATCGGCCGCTTGAAATTCAGAACTCATCTCAATGAGGTGAAATTTTAGGCTGTCAATATTTTTTTCATGCTACACCCTTGCAGTTACCTCTGATGATATATATTTTACTCATTCCACAGATCAGAGGAATGGAAATTTCTTCTCTTATTCCTTTCATCTACAGTGCTGAGGATCAGACTCGGGGCCTTTACATGCTAGCCAAGTGCTAAGCTTCATGCCTGGCCCAGAAATACACATTCCTACGCGCTTTCCTTCATCAAGCTGTTACCTCCCAAGGCTCGGAATTTACTCAAGAAGTAAGGTTCAAATTTCCTCTCCTTTTAAAAACATTTTTAAATTTTCCTTTTTCTTCTTTTTGGTATTCTTAGCAGCAGCCAACAAGAACTCAGAATTTGTCAAGATTATACTAGGAGTAAAGACATAAGGAATTCTAAGTGCCCTCCACGTTTCCCACCATAGTCCTCCTGAAACCCCGGCTGTCTCCTCCTGTTGCATGTTCTTTATAGTTCTGTGTATTTTTTAATGGCACCTGCCATTTTATAATTACTATTATCGAATATTTTAGTTAAAAAAATTTAAATTTATTTATCTTTTTGTGTATGGCTGGCATCCATATAAACGCATCACATGCGTGTCTGGCGTCCGTGGAACTGGAATCGCAGAGGATTGTGAGCCACTTTGTGAGTGCTGAGAACTGAACCTGGGTCCTTTGCAGGAGCAACAAGTGCTCTTAACCATGGAGCCAGGTCTCCAGTCCCTGGTGTAGCTTTTTAACTGATGACCTCATCAGTAATTAACACTGTCCCCTAGACTACGATTTGTATCAGAGCCTGGCTCTTGTTTCTCTTTCAGTTATCAATACACATTCAGGATTTGTATCAGAGCCTGGCTCTTGTTCTCTTTCAATTATCAATACACATTCAGGATTTGTATCAGAGCCTGGCTCTTGTTCTCTTTCAATTACCAATACACCTTCAGGTCACAGCTGTAGGAGACTTATCAATAAGCATTTGTTGAAACAAAAAGAATAAGAAATGATAAAATTCTATCATTAAGAGAAAGGAGTATATCTAAAACCCATATGGAAATTAAAACTGGTTTGTGTTAAATTCTGTTTGTGACACATTTGTGTTCTAAATAACACCTCTTTTGAAGACAAGGTCTCTTTTGGGAGGTGATCATGCTTTAGTACAGAGGCCTTTCTTTTTGGAAGAGAATCACATTTATCATGAAATAATGACTGTATCCCACCCAGGAAACAAATCATTCCTTTGTAGGCGGATTTTTCTGTCCTGCCTGCAAAGCTGCCAAATAACCACACAGAGACTTCTTATTAATTATGAAAGCTCGGCCAATAGCTTCAGTTTGCCTCTGTCCTGGAACTCGCACTGTAGACCAGGCTGGCCTTGAACTCACAGAGATCTGCCTTTATTCTGTACTTATCCTGCTTCCTCTCTGTCTGGCTGGTGACTCCGCCTTTCTTCTTCCCACAGTCCTCTCTGTCTCTGTAAGTCCCACCTACACCTCCTTCCTATTGGCTGTTCAGCTTTTTATTGCACCAATCACAGCAATACATCTTTGTGTACAGATATCCACAATAATCCTTCATTCATCTTATTCATGCTTTACACATTTCCTGCCTGTTAGTAACTATTTCAGTGCAGTATGTGACTGTAACTGTTCTGTTCTATTACTGTTCAGGTTGTCCATCTTTTACTCTGCCTAATAAATGGGTTAACCTTATCCTGGGTATGTATGGATAGGTGAAAAAAGTGTGTAGAGGATTCACTACTATTCACGACATTGGACATCATTTGGAGATTGTAAAATATATGCCCTGCAGATATGGGAAGGCTATTATATACAATACATTTGCCATGTTATAATCAACAAAAAAGTCAGGGATAGCCCAGAGTTGAAAGTGGAGAGAAATCCCTATCTCAGTAAGAACAGTGGCAAAGGAAAACTATACAAATTTTTCTATTTGTGCCACAAAAAGATACCAGCGTTCTCCACATTGTTATCCAACTATACTAAATATATCTACATTTTTAAATCCAAATATGTTTAGGCCCTTTAAAAAAGTTGAAGAAATACCCAAATATTTAAGAGGAAAGGCTACCAAGGACTCCCAGCCCGGGAGCAGACATGGGCTGCTGAACATCTAACTACCTTACTTCCTAGCTTGGTAACAGCGGGCAAGGTATTATTCTCAGCCTGTTGTCTGGTGTGTCTGATGAGGTTGGTAATTACCCCTACCTCACAGAGCTGTTTCATAAGGCTTCAACAGACCACACATGTGAGTTACCCAGCCCCGATGCTGGGTATTCAAACCACATTAGGCACTCCAAACATGTAACATATCACCTAGAAAGACCTGAGAATTTTTTGTTAGGCTGCTAAGGATATAACCCAGAGACTCACGCATGCTGAGCAAGCAAGCACACTGAGTTTCAAACTAGGTCCTCTAAATGATTTGTGATTTCACTCCTGAATCTACTTCTAGGTATGCTACCTTGAAACCTCTTTTCACCAATCCTCTGATAATCTCTCAAATCCCTCTATTATTTTAATTTGCTGATAGTTCTTTTCTTTTTCTGTTTTCTTATTGTGCTGGTAGTAGCTGTGGTTGGTTTTGTTTTGTTTTGTGAGATAAGACCTCACTCTGTAGCCCAGGATATCCTGGACCTTGTTATGTAGGTAGCCAGGCTGGTTGAAAACTCAAAGTTATCCTCCTGCCTCAGCCGCCCAAATCCTATGATTATAGGCATGTGTGAGCCACTAGACCTGATGAACCAAAATTCTTATGAAGATAGAAGATGTTTTAGAAGACATACGATCCCTGTGTTTTCTCTGCCTCGAGGATCTAGTTCCTTAGCCTTGGTTCTTTTTGTGGACACCCATTCATCCTCATCTTGACCTCCTCTTTCTCAGCGTGCCTCCCTGTAGACAGTCTACCCCATGAAAGCTCAGGTGTACCTTCTGTGGCATCCCCCAAGACCTCCTTCCGACTCTGACTGCTTTCTGTTTCTTTTTAGGCTCTCTGGTCTACCTGACTACTCGGAAGTCACAGATCAGGCTTAACCCTTGTCTAATCAGCCTCCCTCCATGTCTTTCTCCCTCTTCCCCGCTTTCTCTCCCCTCACCTGTTCCCCTTCCTCTTCTGTCCCACCCTCACTACCTAAATCCACTCCTTCCTGTGAGGTGGCTGGAAACCACACGTCTTTCCCAAGTGTATCAGTTCTCCGAACCAGCCTCATGATCCCAGCGGTCTCCTTAAGAGTCCCATTAAATTGTGTCTCTCGGGTTCAAAACTGAATTCTTGATTTTCTTGTTGCCCGATTTTGTTCCTTCCTCAATTTCCCGGTTTCAGTTGTTAGAACTAAGAGTGTAGAAAGTATCCCCCTCTCTTTTTCTTCCAAAATCGATAGTCATCCATCAGCCCATTCTATTTGGAGTTTACCTCCAAGACATACGCTGTGAATCTTTCTCTCTTTGGACAACACCCGTACCTCAGGACATGCCCTTGTTTGCTTCGGCCTGGGCTTTCTGGTGGAATCTCCACCCTCACTCTCTACTGTTTTTCTCTTTAGCTTGAGGGTGAAGAATTCACAGCACTTTAGACAAATTAACGCTTCCCACAGCAGTGAGGTGTCCCTGAGGAGACAGAGCATGGGGAAAAGAAAGTCCTTTTTATAAACACTTACTTCACAGGTAATTACATACCTACTGTGGTTCCTTTGTTTGTTTGTTTGTTTGTTTGTTATGCATTTTAGACTCAGTGATAAAATGCTTGCTTAGCCAGCCTGAGGCCCTGGCTTCGGTCCCCAGCACCACAAAACCAACAAATATTTGGAGCCCCTTGAAAATGATGGTGCTTTCTTTAAATTTCAGTAGTCATGGACTTTAGGAAAGCTACCAGAGCTGTAGACCCAGCACATACACCAGGCATACACTTGTGTCTGTGCGGAGGAGGAAGAGGATCAGAAGTCCAAGGTCATCCTACGCTACTTTGCCAGACCCACACCACCTTGTGCATATGAGGCCTTGACTCCAGTAACAATAACAAGAAAAATATAAAAGACAGAAAAAGACAGATAAGCTGCTGGTGGTCTCGAACCCTTCCACAGGAAAACAGCTTTAATTTTTTCTTTGAAACTAGGCTAAGAACACTTATTTTCTACTTGAGTCTTTTTCTTCCAAAACTGCATTCCTAAGCCAGACTACATTGACACTATGATGTATGGATCATGCTTTCCGTAAGTATATCAATAAATTCCTTCATTTATTTATTTAATCAGGGTCTCATGCAGCCCAGGCTGGCCTGAAAGCTCACTCTGTAGTCAAACAAGTCCTAGGTACAAGCGTGTGCACCACTTTTAGCTTGCTTCTCCCACTCTTTCATACCAGGGTCTCTCGGTGTAGCCCAAGCTAGCCTCAAAATCTAGCGCCTTCTGCCTCAGCCTCCCGAGTGCTGGGGTTACAGGAATGTGCCACCATGCCCTGTTACATGTTCTTGAAAGTCCTTCCCTTCACTCTTCAGTATGACCTCACCTCTGTCATCACTGGGGTACGCGTGGGCTCCTTGTCCCCATGGTCTCAGTTTTTCCTTTTCTACCTAAAAGCTATTGTTCCGCTTCTGCCCCTTATCCGTACCCCTCACTTAGCTAAATTCTCCACATTTTCCAGAGCCATCTGTGATCTCCGAGGTTCATTTTCCCAAGTGTGTGTTGTCTACATGGTTGTCTAATTCCTCCTCAACTCGAGCACTTATTCGGAGCAATAACCACCCTTCACTGATGGACTGTCGTATATGGGCACGAGTAGCGTCTCCTCAGCACTCCATTTGTGGAGTCTTCAATGACTCTCTCTCCCTTGTGATTCACAACCCAGAGTGCAGGTTTCCTTAACTTTGCTCTAGCAGCAGAGAGATCCGGCATCAGAACACTCAGGAGCATCCCCACAGTCCCACACATTAGAAAATTCAAGACAGGGCCTGGAGAGATGGCTCAGTGGTTAAGAGCACTTGCTGCTCTTCCAGAGGACCCAGGTTCAATTCCCAGCACCCACATGGCAGCCAACAACTGTCTGTAACTCCAGTGATCTGACACCCTCACACAGACATATATGCAATATGCATGAAATAAAAATAAATTACATATAAAAAAATTCAAGACAACCGAAGACAAGAGTCTTTTCAAGGTCGGGCGGTTGGTGGCGCACGCCTTTAATCTCAGCACTTGGGAGGCAGAGGCAGGCGGATCTTTGGGAGTTCGAGGCCAGCCTGGTCTACAAAGAGGTCTACAGAGCAAAGCTACACAGAGAAACCCTGTCTCGAAAAACAAAAACAAACAAAAAAAAGAGTCTTTTCATTATATCACAGAAGAGTATCACTTCGTAGTGCAGACTAGCCTGGAATTCACTGTGTAGTGTAGGCTGGCCTCAAACTTGAAATGATTTCCCTAGCTCAGCCTCCTGAGCCATCCTGCCTTGCTTGGGCATCTGTTACCTTAGGAACTTGAGAAAATTTGAAATGGAACTCTTTGTTCTCCTGACTGTATCCTTAGATCCTTCAGTCTAGGAGTCCTAGCCTAACCACTTCTGCCCAACCTCCCTACTGAGCATCTTCTGGTCCTCTCTCTCACTTCCCGACAGCCATTTCCCTGAATGATGTCATCACGGGCCTTTCCTGCAAAGGGCCACCACCTTCTAACTGGCCTCCTGCCATGGAATCTAGCAAACAACGTTCTAGAAACACAGGTCAGAACTTGGCATCTCTGAGCTTACAACATTTCCGTGAGCATGGCTGAGGCCCCGGGTTCCATCTCCAGGACAGTAAAAATCCGTAGTTGTGGGCCAGTGAGGTGGCTCAGGAGGTAAAGGCACTTACTGACAAGCTTGACGATGTGTGAGTTCAATCCCTGGACCCCACATGGTGGAAAGAGACCAGATCCCTGGAAGCTGTTCTCTGACCTCCATGTGCACATCATGATGCCCCCTGCCCTCCAACACATTATCCTCAAAGAAATACATAGAATTTAAACTAAAAAATCTAAAGGTCCATTGTGCTTTTTTTTTTTTTTTTTTTTTTTTTTTTTTTTAGGGTTTCTTTGTGTAGTTTTGTGCCTTTCCTGGATCTCGCTCTGTAGACCAGGCTGGCCTCGAACTCACAAAGATCGACCTGCCTCTGTCTCCCAAGTGCTGGGATTAAAGGCATGCGCCACCACCGCCCGGCTCCATTGTGCATCTTGAAGTCCCACTTTGGGCACTACAAAGGGCAGGCTGTGGTGGGCCCTTGCTCACTCCTCGGCCCACCATCTCTTTGGTGCCGCATCACTAACAGAGCTCAATTCTCCCCCCATACTGAGTGGCTTACTCTTCTCCAACTTCTTATCATTTATCCATGGTCCCAGAGTCCATGGGACCCCTTTGGAGGCAAGGCCATGTCTATGGGTGGAATTCAGGATGTATTTATTTTCATTACCTGCTAACTGAAAACTAGTATCTTCTCTAGGCATGAACATAGCCAATAATCCAAAATAGTATTGCCAGGACCTGGAGTTTTGTCACTGGGAGAAATTATAGATATTTTCATATCATGTGACAGTTATTGAAGGTAGATTTAAATCTATATAATTTATGCCTCTTATTACTGAGAAGTTTTTTGGTAGTTATTAATTTTCCTCTAGGCTGGCTTATCTACATAACAAGGAGTCTCATGTTATACTAAGGTTTTTTTTAAATTATTTTGTCAGCTGGGTGTGGTAGCCCTTTACACAAGGCCTGTAATCGTAGCACTTGGTTCAACAACAAGGCTTCATGACAACATATACCAAAGAACTAAAGGGAAAAAAATCAAATTTGCCCACTGTAGTTTGATCTAACAGATGGGTCTTTGCGAACTTCATGAATTTTACTTTATTCATTAAACTCTTATTCTAGGAAGGGACCCTTAGCCTTCCCCAGACTGTTAGAAAGGTCCAAAGTGCAGAAAGCAGCCCTCGCCCCAAGAAAGTTCATCTGACTTTGAACTCTAAACCCTTGATGTGGCCAACACCCGTTTGCCTCTTGGGGCTTGTTTAAAAGCGTGCCTTTGAAAGTCCGTTTCTGACCCTTCAAACCCAGAAGCTAGCTGTTCCTGTCTGTTTCCTTAGTAACGGGCTTTCTCTCATGTGGCACTAATTTCACTATGACACTGTTACCTTCCTTCTATTGACTTTATCTAACACAGACTGGGCTCCTTAAGGTAGTCCTATGATCTTTTCACTCTAAAAGTCACACTGCTCCACACAGGATGAGTGCTAGGGAGCCCTTTGTTCAGTCTAGCCCATGATATGATAGCGTTGATAGCCATGATAGCCCCATCCTGAACCATTCATTCATATAAATCTTTTTTTTTTTCTTTTGGTTTTTCAAGACAGGGTTTTTCTGTCTAATACTCCAGGCTGTCCTGGAACTCACTTTGTAGACCAGGCTGGCCTTGAACTCACTGAGATCCACCTGCCTCTGCCTCCCAAGTGCTGAGATTAAAGGCATGCGCAACCACTGCCTGGCTTCATATAAATATTTATTAGTAGTTTATGGACCTCAGGGACTGTCCTATGCATGGCAGTACAGCAGAGAAGAACAGAGACAGGACCAGCCTTCCTGGATGTTAACTTTCTCAAGAAATGACTTTAGTCAATACATAAAACTGTGAAACAGAGAAATCACAGAAGCAGTTTTTGCCTGGTTCTATTTACATGATGCTTTTTGAAGAATATTTTTATTTATTCCTTGACAACTTTATACACGAATACAATGTCTCTTGGTTATATCTAACATAAATCCTTTCCCAGACTCCTGTTAATACTTTCCCCAGAAGTTGTCATTGACATTAGCTCAGCTAGAGATAGAGTTTCATGAGATAGTCCTCCATCCCTGCTGGATGGCGACTGACTTGATCTTGTGGAGGTAACTGTAGCTACCATGTGTTCATGAGTACACAGCCAGACGATGTCCAGAAGAGAGCATTTTACAATAATCTCCCTCATCCTATAGCTCTTACATTCTTTCTGTATCCTCCTCTATAGCATTCTTATATTTATATTATATATATATAATATTACATATATATCATATATATGTATAGTATATTATTCACCTATCAGAGGGGGCATATGTAGAGGTCAGAGGACAACTTTCAGAAATTGGTTCTCTACTTCCACCACTTACATGAGTTTTTAAAAAATATTCAAATTTAACACTAGAAAGTTAGATGGCTACCCTTGTGTGATGGTACATATCTATGATCCCAGAGCTTAGAAGGTGGTATCGGGAAGATCAGTAATTCAAGGTCAGCCTTGGCTACATGAGACTCTCAAGAAGAAAGAAAAGGGAAGGGACTGGACAGCTGGCTCAGTGGTTAAGAGCACTTGTTACAAAGGACCCAGGTTTGATTCCCAGCTCCAGAAGGAGGCTCATTGCTTCCCCAAGTACCAGCACACATACAGTGCACAAATATCCATGCAGGCAAAAACACTCTTACACATAAAATAATAAAAATAATCTAAAAAAAATTTTTTTTAAAGAAAGAAAAAGAAAAGGGAGGGAAAGAGGGAGGGAGAGAGAGATGGAGGTCTTAGGAGCCAGGATAGACATCACGGTTACCAGGTTTCTTAGGGCTGCTATTGCTCAAGCACTGAGCTACAGTAAATACAACCACACACACCAAAGAATCAGCATGACATGAGCCGTCATGGGATCATCAGTAGACACAGCACAGCCTTTGTAACATGTAGTGTTCAACTCCTGGGACCCAAATGCTGTTTGTGACCCTAGCCCTCCTGCTCATAAAGTGAAAAACTCAAGAGAAATAATGGGGGGGGGGGGGGGTCTTCAAACTGTTGCCCAGGGCTGGCTTTATCTTTCCAGGGCCACATTTGGTTGAAGCATTATTCTGTCATCCGGGAATTATGAGACTGTGTGAGGAGGTACAATGGCCAGATTTTACCAGATATCAGACAACGATATCTAGTTTCTATTTTCAGCGTCCCCATAAATCACTTTAATATCTGTGCTTCCTCGCGTTTGCCTTTATTTAGTTTCTATTCATTCACGAAAGATAACTCACGTTGATTCCAAGACTGACGGTCATGTTTCGTAAGTGGTCTGGCTCCTGTTCTCTTTCACACATTGAGTAGGAATTTTTACCAAAGTGAATAATATTTTCCTATCTGCAGATTTACAGGTTTGATATGTGCAGTATCAAGATGGCTGACTTGGCTTGACACGGCCAACCACACATCCAGCCTAACTGATTTTGGTTTTTAGCAGTTTGTCCAATAAATAGAGATCTTCTGGGCCCGACGGTTGGCTCTAGCCCAAAGGTTTCACCATGCTGAGACATTGGCCTCTAGCAAAGCCACATGGAGCAACCAGTTTAACGCCCTTCGGCAGTGTCGTTTCAATGGTAACTGTGGAAGGTGTCTTAAATGTGTAACTCCTCTTCAGTAGAACAGTAAGACCTGTATAGCTCACCAGAAGCTGCCAAATTCTGAGCCATCTTCCACTCAAGAGCCTTGAACATAGATTACCAGTTTAATTCCTCCAAATTAAGCAGATTCTCTCCTTCTGCTCAAATTCTTCTAAGGCACCCAGACAAAAACATGGTGCTAGGATGAAAATATTGCTGAGAAACAAGACCACAAATGACCCAACTCTAAGGATGCACTGTGACTTGGGGACTAACTTCACATGACCACTGTAGCATGAATCTTAAAAAGTTCTTATTAATAAGATCAAACCTGAGCCAGGTATTGGGGTGAACTGGAAGATCAGAGAGCCAGAACAAGCCACAGCTACCTCACCTCGCCGGATCCTCAGCTGGTCTTGTCTCCTCAGACTGGAGGCCTCTGAGTCCTCATCCAGCATGGGTCTCAGCTGAACTGTTGCTCAAAAGCCTAAAAGCTTTACCAGCCAAATGTTTAACCAGCCAAATGCTGCTAGTTTCTGGTCCTCACGCCTTATATACCTTTCTGCTTTCTACCACCACTCCCTGGGATTAAAGGCGTGAGTCACCATGCCTGGCTGTATTCTTGAACAGATGGATTTCTGCCTCTGGAATGCTAGGATTAAAGGTGTGTGCTACCACTGCCTATCCTCTATGTTTAATATTGTGGCTGCTCTGTTTTTGACCCCGGATAAGTTTATCAGCATGCACAGTATTTGGGAGAATACAATTCCACAGACCATCATATATCCCGAGCTCCCGCTCTGCCCCCGCGCCCCGGGGTCCCCATAGCTCACCTGTCAGGTGGGAACCCTTTGGCATTTCACCTTTGTGAAGAGTTATTAGTAGCACTTTTTTCCCCATTTTCTTTCTTTTTGGGGGGATTGAATGGATACAGGAATAACATATAGCCAGAACTTGCTGTTGGTAGCACTTCTAACATTCTTTTAAAACACATGAACATTTAAGTGAGTGCTAAATCACAATACTTGGATGCACAAGGGACCATCTTTAGAATTTTCATGTCAGTCGTATTCAGTGTCCAAACTTTTTACAGCTATTTTAAAATAATTATTTTTACATTTATTAATTTGTGTGTGTGTGTGTGTGTGTGTGTGTGTGTGTGTGTGTGTATGTGTGTGTGTGTGTGTATGTGTGTGTGTAGTCAGACAATCCCTTACAGGAGTCAGCTCTCCTCCAACCAAGTGAGTCACAGGGATCAGGTCTTCAGCCTTGGCAGCAAGCACCTTTACCTACTGAGCCATCTCAACGGCCCTCTACAGCCATTAAAAAAAAACAAAACCAAAAACAATTAAAATGCATTTTTAAAAAAAATATTTTCCTCTCACTTTTCTACATTTACTTAATTTAACATTTGTGAAAGGAGTCTTTCTCCTAGAACACGTAACCCCACCCCTGTCCCCACCAAGGGCCTACATTTTCATGGTGACATCCATTTGGGCAGAGTAACAAACTCACAAACTCTTTAATTGTTTTTTTAATAAGAGCAACTTTTCTGGGTCTCACTCCAGTGGCAACAAGTCACCTCTACGAGTGTATACTTTCTTTTCTTTTTCTCTTCTCTTGACTTGATTTTTACTTACTTTTGCTAATTTTCTGAGATAGGTCTCATGTGTCTCAGTCTGGCCTTGAACTCACGCTGCAATTAACACTGACCTGATCCTCTCCCTGGGGTTGCCGGCATGTGCAACAACACTCTGTTTTATACAGCACTGCGGATCAGGCCCAGAATTTCATGCATGCTAGGTCAACGTCTAGTAACAGAGCCCCCAAGACTGTATTATTTCCACAAACTGATTTGTTCTTACTGTAATTCTGACTGATGCCTGATTTATTCTCACTTGGACCTCTTCCCAGGACTTCTAGAAGAAATCCATTGCCTTCTTCTCCCTGCAACTGTGCCACACACATGTAGGCTGCAGGTCAATATTTAATATGTAAGATGTAAATGTAGACTCTGTCCACAGAATTCATTACAAATCCTTATCTGGTGCCCATGATCCTCAGCAATGGGTTCAGTATCAGTTTTCTCTTCTTCTTCCTCCCTGTAATAAATCATTCGTTCATTCAGTCACTCACTCAAGCATACTGTATTTGTTTAGAATTATGTATTCATCATCTGTTAGGTATTAGAAGTAATGATGGCCAACCCAAGTGGAGTCTAAGCAGGGCATGCCTGTGCGTGACCCCAGGTGGGAAGAAGACATGAGCAATGTCTGGAAGGTGACCTATGGACCTCCCCAGGTAGGAAGACATGAGCAATGTCTGGAAGGTGACCTATGGATCTCTGTAGTGGAAGCAGAGAGACAAAAAGTAGATGCTACATTTGGGAAGTGAAGCAGAATGTAAACTGGATGTGATCTTGTGGAGTTCCGTAAGGGATTCCATATCTTTAGCAAGGCGAGCCGCTTCATCTCTGGGCAGATCTGTCACTCTGTGTTCCATCCATCTGTCTGCTGGAGTCATAGCCCTTCTAATGGCAATTTCACCTCCTCTTTTGATGTGTAATGCTGGGGTTGGACAGTGCCTTGTCCGTGGTACAGGAGTGCTCTGCCACTGAGCCCGTGTCCAGTCCTTTCTCTTCCATGGACAAGGCCCCCTCTCCGTAAAGTATGTAGAGCTGGTATTTCAGTCTATTAGGTCACTTTCTCTTCTACGTATTAGACCCATAAGGTCCAGTGTGGCAGCCGCTAGCCGTATGTGGCCACTGAGCCTCTAAGGAGTAGCTTTTCTGACCTGGGGTGTGCTTCAGTGCTAAAAGAGCAACCAGGCTTCAAAGATGCAGCACAAATAAAACGAATAATTTATTTAGTACTAAACTCTAAAGTATTAAAAAAATTAAATTAAATTAACATCAAATATGCTGTTAACAATTTTACCTGGATCAATTTTAGAATTTATATTTTAGAATGTTAATTTGGGGGTATATTGGATTGAGTGAATTATTTTACTGAAATAAATTTCCTGGTGGCCCTGGTGGCCCACACCTTTCTCCCAGTACTCAAGGAAGCAGGAGCAGGTAGATCTCTGTGAATTTAAGGGCCAGCCTGGTCTAGACATGACTTTCCAGGTCAGCCAGGACTTTACATTATAAAACCCTTTTTCAAAAAAAAATTTTTTTTAATTCATTATTTTAATTTCCCCATTTATTTTATCCAGTGCAAAATGTTTAAAATGACTTCTGAGCGTCACATGCTAGTCTGTCTATGAGAAGCATGATGCTAGCTAGACTGTGTGCTTTTCAGTAGCAAATATGTGTGTTCAACTCCTTCATCTACCCAGTCCTCCGAGGACTACTCCTTTGTCCCTGGTAAAGACTGAGCGCTGTTTATATCCATTGACGTTTTCTGAAAGTTTTCTAGAGCAGTGCTTTGCAATTTTAACACTTTGCCTTCTTTCCTCCTGAAACACATAGCCAGAGCTGCACAGTGAAAATCAGACAGAGCGGCGCAGTCTTCTCCCCAGGCTGGGACGGCTGAGGGTGAGCGACATGTGGAGTGGCCGCACAGGCAGGTGTCTGTTCGGAAACAAGAGCTCTTATTGCAGTATGTTAAAGCAACATCAGCACAAGAGGATCTTTGTGGTTTTACACGGGGGTCTGTGGAAAAACTCAGAGGTCAAAGTTGAAATGAAATCCACATTCAAAGGGCCTTTGTAGTCACTGTGGGTCCTGCTTAAGCTAACACTGACAACAGGGCTTATTATGAGTGAGGAAATAAAATGTGGTTTTCGTACTAATGGAAACTTCCTAGTGTTGGCTTGGTCGGCTTGAATGATGAGACACCAAGGACAATTACTAAGAGTACAGAAAGCAGGCTGGAGCGGTGGCTCAGAGGTTAAGAGCACTGACTGCTGCTCTTCCAGAGGACCCGGGTTCAGTTCCCAGCACCCACCTGGCAGCTGTCTGTAACTCCAAGATCTGATACCCTCACACAGTCATGCATACATGCAGACAAAGCGCCAATGCACATACAAATATTTAAAAAAAAAAAAAAAAGAGTACAGAAAACAGGACCAGAGAGACTGCTGAATGGGTAAAGTACTTGTCACATCTGAGGACCATAGTTCAGTCTCTCAGCCCGACGTGGCAGAAGGAGAGAATAGACTCCTGACCTCCTGTCCTCTGTCCTCCACATGCATACTGTGTGGTGTGTGTATGTGTGTGTGTGTGTGTGTGTGTGTGTGTGTGTGTGTGTGTGTGTGTGCATGCATACATGCATAAAATAAATAAATGGAAAAACAAAGAGTACAGAAATCATAGCTTAGAAACCAAAATTGGGTCCTGTGGACAGTGCCAAATCCACCAAGCTTTTATGGTATGAAAGAAGAAAAAACGCTTAGTGTTTCCCAACAGCCCGTCTGTCTTTTTATGAGTTCCTTCCCTTTGAGGTTAGTGATCGCCCTCTGGCCCATTCAGTCCATCTTGTCTCTGTGCCCCTGATGACTCTCCTTTTTGCATAAGGGACTTTGAAGATGAACTTCCAAAGCTCTTCCCACAAAATGTTAGATGCGTCTCTTCGCCACTTAACAGAACCTAATTTCAAGGTTCGTAGGTTTTACTCCAGAAAGCGGGGTTTGGTTTTAGATGACTTCTTTCTCCTGGCTCATTTTCTGCTCCTTTCTCACATGGTGACTTCTGCTTCCACCAGACCTGCTTGTTCTTTGTCAGCTGTAAGACAAATTGCTAAATGGTCTTATTAATTTAAAAAAAAACAACCTGGCGCCAGATATTGGGGTGAAAACCAAGAGATCAGAGGAATAGGACAAGCCACAGCCAACCCTACCTTACCAAGCCTCAACCTCCAGAGAGAGCCACTTCCTGTGTACTCACACCTATATGCTTTCTGTGGCCTGCCATCTCACTTCCTCTCTCCACCCAGCTACATCACTTCCTCTTTCTGCCCAGCTCTATCACTTCCTGTCTGTCCAGACCTCCAGACCTCTATGGTTAACTAGCACAGGGATTTAAAGCAGGTGCCACCATGTCTAGCTCTGTTCCCAGGGTGGCCTTGAACTCACAGAGATCCGGATGAATCTCTGCTTCCCGAATGCTAGGATTAAAGGTGTGTGCTACTACTGCCTGACCTCTATGTTTGATATAGTGGCTGGCTTTTTCCTCTGATTTCCATGCAAGCTTTATTTATTAGAGCACAAATAAAATATCACCACAGTCAGCCTCTGTGCTGACTCCTGGCAAAGGGCTCAGCTGAATGAATATCAGCAGACTCCTCCTAAAGGGTTCTCAGAAAGCCATGATTCTCAGAAGGCCCAAGTTTCCACGTTAGAAACAATCTCCACATTCCCTGACAATCAATATACTTGGAGACAGCATCTTTGAGAACAGCTGGATCTGTGGTTTCTCAACCTTCCTAATGTTGTCACCCTTTAATACAGTTCCTTGTGTTTGGTGACCCCCCCCCCAATAAAAATTATTTCGTTGCTTCTTCATAACTGTAATTTTGTTACTGTTGTAAATTGAAAAGTAAATCTCTGATATTTGACTCACGCCCCCCCCTCCAGGGGTCGTGACCCACATGCTGAGAACCAATGAGCTAGAGCCTCCAAGGATGTCAGGCAGGCACCAGCCAGGTTGGCTGCGCACAGCACGACTACAGGGATGATGTCAGAGACCCAGAGGAAGTTAACTGGTGCAACATATTCACACACACACACACACTCACATACAGGATCTGTGGGGATAACGGTCAGGCAGGATTTGAACTGAGCTCCTTTTACCAGCTGGCATCCCAGGTCCGGGACACATTCACAGGAGTTAATCAGATTAGCATATAGTCACCTGACAACTTAGCCCTGTGGGAAAGAGAGAAAAGAAGTTCAGTTGGGGAAAAAGATTATCAGAACTGAAAAAAACAAACAAACAAACAAAAACAAAAAAAACCCAATCCAAACCAAAACTGGGTTTCAGTTGAACAGGGAGGGGCTGAGACACAGACTGGAGTGGGGGGGGGGCACCAAGGAAACACTTCTTGGTGGCTTTCTAAGGTGTGGTCCCTTCCTCAGGAAGTATCACAGAAATGAAATTCTGAGCTCTGACCCCACCTACTGAACTGGAAATTCTGGTGATGGGTCCAGCCCAGATTTAGCATGCTTGTCCCGTGATTCTGATGCAGGCTTAGTTGTTTTATTTTCTACTAACCCCTGTATCTCCAGGGAAGGCTTACGTTTGAGAACCAGTGACCTTGTAGATATTGAGAGGACTAAAGGTAGTCTATGAAGTGGCAAAAACTCTGTCAGGGCACTGTCCAGAGGACCAGGGCCACAGGGGTCCCTCTAGACTCCATTTATATAACACCTTCTTCTCCTTCCACCCCATCCATGTATGGTAGCGTCCATCCGTCTTAAAAACCTTGTAGGAGGACCCAAGACCTATAGGCCGTGTCTCCTCAAAGGCCATATCTCTATAGACCATGCTCCCAGTGTCTCCTGGGATTTCCCAATGCAGCTGCCACAAGCCAGTTTCCAAGGATCATCCAATCATGCTGACCATGAATGCTATTTGGGGGCAGAGCTGGGGTGGCAGATTGGGCCTTTGGCAATAGGGTGCAGTTGCATGGCTATTTAGGATCTCTACTGGTACTGTTGGCTCAACCTGCAATATCAGGGGCAAGTCAGGGTTCCAGTTCCAATAGCTTCTGATAGCTGAGGCAGAAGTAGGTTGTTTCTCTTTGCTATCTCCTGGACTTTGAGTCCGGTTCTGTGGCTCATGAATGGATGTAATCTTAAGACTCTGGAGGTGGAGGCAGGAGGATGTGAGTTAGTGGCTAATCCAGACTATCTATCAAGACCCTGTCTCAAGAAGAAATTCTATGAATATTGACACTGCTGTTCTGTAGAAAGAGCAATTTGTATTGTCCTGCTTACCTATTTGTATGTTTTAACATGGGTTGATCTGTTTAGTCAGGAATCTTAAGATATGGATTCTTTTGTAGGCTCTTCTGTGGGAGATTGTGGAACAAAGCATGAAAACCCATGTTAACTAGATTAATATCAGTGAACTTGTATCTTAGAATAACCCCAACATCCAAACCAACAAGCTTAACCTTTTTTGTTGTTGTTGTTGTTTGGTTTTGTTTTGTTTTTTTCAAGACAAGGTTTCTCTGTGTAGTTTTGGTGCCTTTTCTGGATCTCAGCCTGTAGACCAGGCTGGCCTCGAACTCACAGAGATCCACTTGGCTCTGCCTCCCAAGTGCTGGGATTAAAGGTGTGCATCACCACCGCCTGGCAAACTTAACCTTCTAATCAGCAGCTAAAAATATTTTTACAACACCATAGCTCTGGAAAATACTAAGTTTGTTAAAAATGTCTTTATCTCCAGGCAGGTGGGAAAGAGCAGGTAGCTAAGAATATTATGAAGATTTTTAAGAGCTGAAAAATGATGAAAATATATTCAAAACCCAAGCTTTAGCTCTCTTCAGAGTGATGCAAAATAGCACCTTTCCCTTTTTAGAAATTCATTTTAACAACATTTAAAAGTCTGCATCTCACTGAGTTAATATAATTGTATGTAATTTAATGAAATAAAAGAAAGTAGAACAAGATTACATTAACCAGTACCAGAACACACACAATATCCTTCAAGGTGACTAGACCCAGGGAATTAAAACATGCATAATTTCCATCTAAGTATTAATGATTCCAGTTAAAAGGTGTCTCATTTCAAATAAGGAAATCCATTATTTTCATCTCCAGTGGCAAGGGATTATTATTATTATGTTGTAATTATGTTTTATATTGGCTCCATATTTCAGTCAAAATTGCTGTAGAGTAGGGGGAAAACTGTAGCAGGTAGTTCTATGTAGTGGGCACTACAGAACACAATGCTCAGGGAAGAAAGACCCTCTAAAACCAGAAGCATGTGCCTGCTTGTTGGCATGCAGATGGGGGGTACATGCACATATATGTAATATTTTTTTCACAGGAATTCACCTCTCAGCTTTGAAGTTATTTTTCTTAAGATTCACTCAATGGTTTTATAAGATGAAAAGATAATTCATACTATTTGTAGATTTCAAAGATGTTTTCTAAAAATCTATTTTTTCAAGACAGGAATGATGCCTCATTCCTACAAACACAGCATCCCGGCGCTCAGGAGGCTGAGACAAAAGGAAGACGTACTTGAGGTTAGCCTGGAATGAGAGCCCGCCTCAAATAAAATGTCACACTAGGCTTGATGGTCCAGCCTGTAATCTCAGCACTAGGAAGGTGAAAGCAGGAAGGTTGAAAATTCGAGGTCTTTCTCTACTATACATGACGTCCAACACCAGTTTTTGGTATCAGAATCCCTGGGGCAGAGGGCAGGGGAGATCTTGATTGTATGCACATATGATAAAGAGTGTATTTCTGGATATCCTTCCGTAGGAAAAAATGTGAAACTGGTTCAGGACTAAAAGCATTTGCCTGAGTAGGATTTTGTCTAGTTTGGAAAGAAAAACATTGGCAGAGGACTAGAGGGATGGCTCAGTGGTGAAGAGCGTTTGATGCTCTCCCAGAGGACCCAGGTTCTATCCCCTATCCCGATGGCGGTACACATCCATTTGTAATAGAGGAGCTGATGTTCTTTTCTGGCCTCTACAGGCACCCGGGCATGCATGTGGTACACAGACGTGCATACAGGCAAAACATTAATACACATAATTTTTTTTTTAATTTAAGAAAGAAAAACATTGGCAGAAAGTTTACAAACTTGCTAACCATATCAAAGTCTTGATCTGCTACAGAGTAGTTGGACCCATACAGAAAAGCCTCAGCTTTATAGTCTACAGGATGAGAGCCGTGTGAGCAGCTGGACTGGCTGCACATGTGTCTAAGAGCTTCCACAGATCATATTGGGTTATTACATTTTATATTTATATAGGCTATGACAAAGTTCTGGGGGTAAGGGTTATAAGCGCAAATAAAATCCAAAGAGCTATAAAAGGGCTATAAGGAAGGGATTCAGTTAATGCCTGGAATCAAAACTGCATGACTTTGACACTTCAGAGAGTTGAGGATCGTCAGCAGTCCCCTTTGATGTGGGCTCTGCAAAGCAGCTGCCTTTTTTATAAGAAGGCTCCCTTTAGCTTAGGTATATGAAAAGCCGACAAATGTCTTCTCATGCCCACCATCCTCTACATCATCCTCCACATCATCCTCCACTTCATCCTCCTGTGCTCTCTACCCTCCACATCATCCTCCACACCATCCTCCACATCATCCTCCACACCATCCTCCACATTATCCCTCTGTGCCCTCCATCCTCCACATCATCCTCCACATCATCCTCCACATCATCCTCCACATTCTTTTCCTGTGCTCTCCACTCCTCACATGCTCCTCTACATCCTCCTTCCATGCTTCCACCCTCGACATCTTCTACCCACATCCCCCTGTGCCCTCCATCCTCTACATCCTCCTCCTTTGCTCTCCACCCTCCACACCATCCTCCTATGCTCTCCACCCTCCACATCATCCTCCACATCATCCCCCTGTGCCCTCCATCCTCCACATCATCCTCCACATTCTTTTCCTGTGCTCTCCACTCCCCACATGCTCCTCTACATCCTCCTTCCATGCTTCCACCCTCGACATCTTCTACCCACATCCTCCTGTGCCCTCCATCCTCCACATCCTCCTCCTGTGCCCTCCATCCTCCACATCCTCCCCCTGTGCACTCCATCCTCCACATCCCCCTGTGCCCTCCATCCTCCACATCCTCCTCCTGTGCTCTCCATCCTCCACATCCTCCTGTGCCCTCCATCCTCCACATCCCCCTTGCACTCCATCCTCCACATCCCCCTGTGCCCTCCATCCTCCACATCCTCCTGTGCCCTCCATCCTCCACATCCCCCTTGCACTCCATCCTCCACATCCCCCTGTGCCCTCCATCCTCCACATCCTCCTCCTGTGCCCTCCATCCTCCACATCCCCCTTGCACTCCATCCTCCACATCCCCCTTGCACTCCATCCTCCACATCCTCCCCCTGTGCCCTCCATCCTCCACATCCCCCTGTGCACTCCATCCTCCACATCCTCCTCCTGTGCCCTCCATCCTCCACATCCTCCCCCTGTGCCCTCCATCCTCCACATCCCCCTGTGCTCTCCATCCTCCACATCCTCCTCCTGTGCCCTCCATCCTCCACATCCCCCTGTGCACTCCATCCTCCACATCCTCCTCCTGTGCCCTCCATCCTCCACATCCTCTCCCTGTGCCCTCCATCCTCCACATCCTCTCCCTGTGCCCTCCATCCTCCACATCCTCCCCCTGTGCACTCCATCCTCCACATCCCCCTGTGCCCTCCATCCTCCACATCCTCCTGTGCCCTCCATCCTCCACATCCTCCTCCTGTACTCTCCATCCTCCACATCCTCCTCCTGTACTCTCCATCCTCCACATCCTCCTGTGCCCTCCATCCTCCACATCCTCCTCCTGTGCCCTCCATCCTCCACATCCCCCTGTGCCCTCCATCCTCCACATCCTCCTGTGCCCTCCATCCTCCACATCCTCCTGTGCCCTCCATCCTCCACATCCTCCTTCTGAGATCTCCACCCTCCGCATCTTCTACCCACATCCTCCCCCTGTGCTCTCCATCCTCCACATCCCCCTGTGCACTCCATCCTCCACATCCTCCTCCTGTGCCCTCCATCCTCCACATCCTCCTGTGCTCTCCATCCTCCACATCCTCCTGTGCCCTCCATCCTCCACATCCTCCTCCTGTGCTCTCCATCCTCCACATCCTCCTCCTGTGCACTCCATCCTCCACATCCTCCTCCTGTGCCCTCCATCCTCCACATCCTCCTGTGCTCTCCATCCTCCACATCCCCCTGTGCCCTCCATCCTCCACATCCTCCTCCTGTGCTCTCCATCCTCCACATCCTCCTCCTGTGCCCTCCATCCTCCACATCCTCCTCCTGTGCCCTCCATCCCTCACATCCTCCTGTGCTCTCCATCCTCCACATCCTCCTCCTGTGCCCTCCATCCCTCACATCCTCCTGTGCTCTCCATCCTCCACATCCTCCTCCTGTGCCCTCCATCCCTCACATCCTCCTGTGCCCTCCATCCCTCACATCCTCCTGTGCCCTCCATCCTCCACATCCTCCTCCTGTGCCCTCCATCCCTCACATCCTCCTGTGCTCTCCATCCTCCACATCCTCCTGTGCCCTCCATCCTCCACATCCTCCTGTGCACTCCATCCTCCACATCATCTCCCTGTGCCCTGCATCCTCCACATCATTTTTCACAGCACAGCTGATCAATACTGGAAAACTGTGACCCTAGTCTTTCCAACTTCCTAATTATCTTTGTCCTTGTTTGATCTCTGTGTCTGTAGGGTTCTTTGTAGATGTAACAGTCTTTATTAAATAAGAAACACAGAGCCAAATGCAGAGTTAAAAGCCCAAGAGGTCAGAGCAGTAGCTAAGAGCTGATACCAAAAACCCTTTCTTACCCTTCACTGCCGCTGCTGTCCTTCCCCTGAGAAAGAGACCTACTTCCTGTGTGTCTTTTTATTGACTTTCTGTTCTGCCTTCTCATTGGTTGTAAACCCAACCACATGACCTCCTCATCACTGCCTGTCTATACAGATCTCTAGGTCTCTATGGTTGGTATTGAGATTAAAGGTGCGTGTCTCCACGATGGCTGTATCCTTGAACACACAGAGATCTGCCTGTCATGTGATTGGGATTAAAGGTGTGCACCACCACAACCACCACCACCACCACCACCACCACCACCACCCGGCTTCTGCTATGGCTTACTATTAGCTCTGACCCCCAGGCAACTTTATTCATTAACATACAAATAAAATCACATTTCAGCACAAATAAAGTATCACCATAGTTCTTTAGAGAAATGTAACTGTTAGGAGGGAGATATAAAGAGGGAATCTGGTCATGTTGCTGGTGGATTATCAAGTCTGGAACCAGCAGGGCAGGATGGATATTAATGCCTGGTATTGAGGAAGGATTCTTTCTCAAGAATATCTCGGTTTTGATTTTCAGATCTTTTAACTGATAGAATGAAGCCCACCCTGATAATTACAGATAAACATATCTAACATGGACTGATTATAGATATTAACTACACCACAGATACCTTCTGTCTCAGTTATTATTTGATTGCTGTGAAGAGACACCACGACAAAGGCAACTCTTACAAAAGAAAACATTTAATTGAGACTTGCTTACGGTTTCAGAGGGTTAGTCCATTGTCATCATGGCTGGGAGCATAGTGACAGGCAAGCACTGGAACAGTAGCTGAGAGCTGCATCCTGATCCATAACAAAGCAGGCTGAGACAGAACCTGGGCTGGTGCAAGCTTTTGAAACCTCAAAGCCGACCCCCAGTGACACACCTTCTCCAACAAGGCCGCATCTTCTCCAATAGGACCACACCCCCTAATCCTTCCCAAACAGTTCACTAACTGGGGACTAAGCATGCAAAATTATGTGCGTATGGGGGCCATTCTCATTCAAACTACCACACCTTCCCAGCAATCCATGACCTTGTGAAGTTGACACACTTACTACCCATTATAAGTTTTCTCTAAGCTGGGCATGGTGGTACACACCTGTGATCCCAGCACTCAGGAGGTGGTAGAGGCAGGAGGATCATCATGAGTTTGAGGCCAGCTTGGGTTAATGTAGGAGAGTTGAAGGCTAGCCTGGGCTGAGCACTTACTCATCCCCTCAAAAATATTGAGGGCAAGGGGATGTGGCTCACTGACAAAATACTTGCAAAGCTCTGAGTTCCGTCTCCCCTCTGCCAGTACTACAAAAATACTAAATACGTACATAAATACAATGGGTCTGATCTACATTCAAGGAACATGGAATATAGATAGAGACAAGATGAAATGCTAACCATGGATACAAACCTTGTTAAGTAGACTAGCCAGTCTTTGAAGGTAAGAAGCAAGGAAGCAATAGAGTCAAAACTGTCTTGGGAAGGCAGATCTGGGAGCAAGGTGGATTGTGGGTTGGAAAGGGACAAACGGAAGAAGTGAGCATGAAGGTTGCTCTCAACGTGTTTAGTCATCACTTACAATGATGCCCTTGAGCTCATCTTCATGGGACTTCATGGAACTGAGAGGCGTACTCCTGAGTCCATCACTTGCTGACCAACAGACTTTGTTCTGTTATGACATAGGTCTCGTGTTTCCCAGGCTGGCCTCAAACTCACTAAATAGCCGAGGCTGGCCTTCAATTCCTAATCCTCTTGCCTCCACTTGCTCAAGAGCTAGAAGTACAGAGAGGTTCCCTGCAGCCCGACTAATAGTAGCAGCATTTCCTCAAGCATGTCAGTATTTCCAGTCTTCGACTTTCATTAATATTTTTATTTTTATTCTACTACTGATTAGTGACTTTACTAGACAAAGTGTTTACAGGTAAAAAAAAAAAATCTACTCTACCCAAGAACTTGTATTTCACATTTCCAAAATATCCTTCCTTATCTTTCTACTAGTTAATACTGACTTTCTCTGTACTCAGACCATTTGCTTTTAGACAAAGCGTTGGTTCTCACAACTGCTTATTTTATTAACACTGGATATTGGCGAATGATTTGAAACAAAACAACCCTTTGTCCTTTGTCCAAGCACAGTAGCACATGCCTATAATCCCAGCTCTTGGGAGGTAGAAACAGAGGGACTACATACGGAGCTTGAGACTAGTCTGTGTAATAGAGTTTCTGCTTCAAAGAAAGAAAGAAAGAAAGAAAGAAAGAAAGAAAGAAAGAAAGAAAGAAAGAAAGAAAGAAAGAAAGAAAGAAAGAAGTCAATACACAAATAAATAAACATAGCCATTGTTAACTTTTGGTACTACTTCCCATGTGATTTCATCACTGTACCTAGCAACATCAAGGTCTGAATTTTAAAATGCACTCTCTAGATCTGGGCTCGGAGGGATTCTGCCTCTCACTGTTTCTCATTAGGTATACCTTTATCTTCAGCCTTTCCACGTGCCCAAGGATATGGCTGCTACCATCCCCTCAGGGTACCTCTTCATAGTCTAAGTGGTGGCTATGTGCAATGTGAGGGGTGGGAAAGACCCAGAGAAGTATTGTGAAGTCCTGGCCAGCCAAGACTATATAGTGAATATGCTAAGTTCAGTGCTAGTCTGGGATACACAAGGAAAGTCTGTCTTCAAGCAAAACACACACACACACACACACACACACACACACACACGAGAGAGAGAGAGAGAGAGAGAGAGAGAGAGAGAGAGAGAGAGAGAGAGAGAGAGAGAGAGAGAGAGGAAGAGAGAGGGAGAATTTATTACTTACTCTTTTCCCAATCCAGTTTCAGTCTGATATATATGTCACAGAGGACCTGTCTGGTTCTGTTTGGGCTCCATGCCAACACTTGGACTGACCAGCCTGGCCAGTGTCATGGAGTGGAGTTTTGTGAATGTTTTCACTTAATTCACATAGGTCTTATCCCAGCGGTCAGGTATCCTAAGTACTGACCCTGACCAAGTTTATCGTACTAGGAAGAGCAGTTTCTGAGTAAGAAAGGAGGAGATGGGGTGGGCTTGTTTTTATCAGGCTGGTATGGTGGAGCACGCCTGGAATTTCTCTACTGGGGATGCTGAGGCAGGCCAGTCTGAGCTTCAGAAGGAGACCTTGTTTTTATTAAGAAAGAATATAACTAACTATGCAGGCGCATGTGTGTCTGTGTGTGTGTGTCAAAGTGAGTGGGGGGATTGGAGGAGGTACCAGGATGCTAAAAAACAAAATAATGAATGTTCTCAATGCTAGGTTTCCCCAACAAAGCTAAGCGAGTGTTTACATTTTCCTTGCCAGATTGCCATATAGTGATGACAGCATCTGCTAATACACATTTGTATGTAGCCTTGTAGCGGATTTATTTCATTTTATAGTGGAAGATGGGGCGATGAGTATTAACGGATCAGAAGCAGACATGAACCACTGTCCCCGCCACATTTTCTATTAACTTCTGACCTATCAGAAGGCTCACTGTTTCCTTCTTGGGTTGAATAGGGTCATGTAAATGTAATGTGTTAAATGCTCACTCGGGGATGATAGGTCCATTCTTTTATCTATTTTTTTTTTAAATAAATCAATTTCTGCTGCCCAGTATGGATATCCATTAGCAGAATGGGCCAGATCTTAAAAGGTGGGCTATTCTGGGAAATGGGATCTTTCTTTGATTCTGACCCCTTGACTTTATAATTATTACAATTTTTAGATACCACTGACTTGAAAAAATGCCTCCTTTTTTTTTCTTTCTCTTTCCATTCACACAGATTTGTGTTAACAGTCATATCCCTCTGTGGGTTTTCCTTTTTGTTTGTTTGTTGTTACGGGATTTTGTTTGTTTGTTTTTGAAGTTGGTTTTGTTTTGTTTTATGTAGGATTGTGGTGTTTCAATCATGTATCTCAGACTAGCCTCAAAGTCACTACATACCAGAGGATGACCTTTTTTATTTGATTTCATTATTTCCTCTCCTAGCCAGTTTCAGCTGTCAGCCCAAAGTTATCTGAGGGAGTCTCAATTGAGGGATTGCCTCCATCAGACTGGCCTGTGAGCATGTCCACGGAGCATCTTCTTGATTGCTAATTGATGTAGGAAGACTCAACCCGCTATGGGTAGTGTCATCCCCTGGGTGCGTGAGCCTGGGCTGTATCAGAAATGTAGCTGTGGTCACAGTTACTGCCGTAAAAGCAGTTTTAGTACCCCTGAGCTAAGCCACACTGTGGGGTACAGAGGACTTTTAACTTCTGGTCTTCCTGCCCCACCTCCCAAGTGCTGAGCTGAGCTCCCCGGCTTGCCCCACCATGCCTGATCTATGTGGTACTGGGGTATTGAACCCAGGACCTCATGCATGCTGGGTAAGCACTCTACCCACCAAGTTATATCTCCAGCCCTGACCTTGAACTTCTGATCATTGTCCTGCTGGGCATAACAGGCCTGGGCAACCACTAAGCAGAGTGAATTTTCCACTTTCAGAAATTTCCATAGTATCTTTGAACAGCTGTGCCATTTGGAATACAGACACCTGTCTTCCGTCTCCCAACTCTTGGACATAGTAGGGATTCAATCGCTAGATATATATTTTTTTTTTGTGTGTGTGTGTCATTTTTTTTACTCCCTGCTTGCTTTCAGGGAACAATTAAATCTCACCATTTCTTCATTTATAAAACATGAAGCGCAGAGAAAAAAATAGACTACAGAAATAGAAACCATTACCAAGACAGCATCGGGATAATTTGGGGGAAGCTGTTTTGGTATCAAACCAAAACTGAGTGTGCGTGCTGTTTGTATAAGGACTCCAGAACTGAGCAGGACTGTCAGAGAGGCGGCGAGGCCTCTGGGTGTTAATCTTCTTCCCTTTTATTTACCATTTTCAATTTCATTAAGCAATGTACACAGTTCTAATAAGGAGACATTCATTTGGTCTTTATCTTTGCAATTGAAATGGCACTTCTAACAACTTCCCTTAAGAAGATGATTTTTAAAACCTATTGGATTTTTTTTTTTTTTAAAGTAAGCTTAATGGAAGAAATTCAGAGTTGTGGAAGAATGTGATGGGGAAGCCAGGCAGGGAGAAAATGTCCTGGGTAGGGCAAATGTCCTTTGATCATGCATTTGTTCAACAAATTTAGGCTGAGTGCTATGTATCCTAGACATAGGGAGATCGAAATCTTATGAACATTACTCCAGTGAATAGTCTCCTCTGTGACATGGCCAGGAGGATCTGCAAGGACCCGCTGTACCATGATCTCCGTGTTATGCATAATTACACTGAGAACATTTCAGAAGCGGCAAGGGTCTTGCTCAGGGCCATTATAAAGCTAGAGCTAGAATCCAATTCTCTTTTAATTCTTAGGGAAGAGTAGTGTTTGTTTGTTTGTTTGTTTGTTTGTTTGTTTGTTTGTTTGTTTGTTTTTCTGACAGAGTTTCTCTGTGTAGCCCTGGATGTCCTGGAACTTGTTCTGTAGACCAGGCTGGCCTCGAACTCTGCTTGTTCTGTAGCCTGGCCTGCCTCTACTTCCTTACTGCTTTGGCTAAAGGTGTGTACCACCACACCCAGCTCAATGTTTCATTGTTATTTTGAGAGAAGGTCTTAGTCTAGCCTTATCTCAAATGTTCAGGCTAGCCTTGAACTTCTGATGCTCCCATCTCTGCTTCCCAAGTGCCAGGATTATAGGGACTTACCACCACAGCTGCTTTAGGTGGTTCTGGGAGTCCAACCTGGGGCATTATGCGTGCTAGGCAAGCAGTCTGTCAACTGAGTTACACCCCCTGCCCAAATATACCTGAATTGTTTAAAGCTCCCTTAGAATGTCTGGGTGTGGGCGTGCCTAAAGAAAAGCCTAAATCTCTGTCTATAGACAATGCTCATTCCCAGGTCTAGACAGGGCCCGCTCTATTTCCTCTGGAGCACAGTGTAAAACCAGTCGAGGTTAGGGGCTGAGTATTTCAGTGCCCAAGCCTCCTTGCCAACCTCACCCTCCTACTCCGGTCTTCTCCTACGTGCCCTCCTCCAAGGTCAGCCCTCCCTCCAAGCCCGACTTTATCCACAAAACCGTCTACCCAAGTTAGACACTGAATTAAGCTCCGGTCAGGTGGCGAGGCTCTTTCCTTCTGAGTATCAACTCAGCGTGAAGGTTGACAGGAAGCAGGCTCGGGAGAGGGCACATCAGAGCTTTGTCAATGTCCTGCCGGTGGTCACTTGGCAGTGTGGACATCCTCACAGAACCCACCCACTCAGAGCACAGACAGACAAATAAAACAATAGGAATGTTGTTGCTTTTTTCAGTTCCGACAAATAAACTCTCAACTGGGTCAAACGATGGTGAAAAGCTAGACCATGGAGGGCTGTGTGTATGACTGAGTGGAGTTCCCAGGTAGACAGGAGGTGCGTGAGAGAGGACACAAATGAACTGAAAAAAAAAAAAAAAAAAATCAAAGGACATGGGGGAGGGGCTGAGTGCACCAGGGAGTCTAGAACCCTGTGGACTTGGTATCCCAGACCAGCGTATCTAGGTTTTACCATTGACATGGATGTTTCTGTTTGTGTGACATCTGTTAGTGAGTCACAGTGTCAATTCAGCCGACTGCAATCAGTATTTTAGAAGGGTGGGCTTGAGCAGGGAATGCCTGTCTTACTAAAAAAAAAAAATGTTTTTCAAGGTACTTGGCATGGTAGACAGCAACTGTTTCGGTTATAACTGCATGAACTTTCTTCTAGTGCATCATTCCCCACAAAGTGGGTTTGAGAGGCTGAGCCAGTGGGTAAAGTGGCCGCCACACAATGTGCCAAACCCGAGTTCAGGTCCTCAGAACTCACTTCAAGCTGAACACAGCTGTGTACATTTGTAACCCCAGTACTCCAACCGAGAGAGAGAGAGAGAGAGAGAGAGAGAGAGAGAGAGAGAGAGAGAGAGAGAGAGAGAGAGAGAGAGAGAGAAGGCTTACACAGAGACTCACCTCATCAGAAGCTCAGGGACCAGCCAGGCTTGGGTAGACAATAGGGAACAAGAGATCCTGTCTCAGGTAAGGCGGAAGGTGAGGACCAACCGGGGAAATTGGATCCTCTCTCTACACATGCACCTCATGCATGTGCATATATATATATACAGATTTGAAACCAAACAAAACAACAAAACCCAGTGTGAACGCTAACACTGCCCTCCCTGGCTAGTGGCAAGACAACCTTGATGAATTTGGATAGATGCTATGGTTATATGGAGCAGAACAGATTCAAGCTACCATCTCAGGATAGCATTAGGAACCCAGAAGAAAGACAGACAGTACTACTATAATGTGGTACCTGGATGCGAGACTTGAGAAGCCACTGATAGCTTGGATGACTCATTCTGCGTTGCATCCCCATCTTCTGGCTTTTGTTTGGATCCACCTTATCTCTATTCTAGCTTTTCTGACTCAGCTGCCTGCATTCTCCCTAAGCCTGTCCTTCCTACCACATCAAAAGACATCTAATAATCCTGCTCTCCTGCTCCAGACACTTCAGAGGCACCTAGCTGCCTCATGACTCATGCTCGCTCTCTATCTTTAGTTCCTATCTCTCCTTTAAAAAAGCAAAACAAAACAGACCCGGGAGGAGAGACAGCTGGGCAGGTAAAGGCACTTAGGGCCGGAGTCTGACAACCTGAGTTCAATCCCCAGGACCCACAGGGGAGAAGGAGAGAACCAACTCCTCCGACCTCCGAATAACAAGCCACGACAGGAACACACCCATACACATATACACAATAAATATATGTGATGTGAAAACTAAGGAAAGGAAAGCAAACAAGGAGATGGATTTGTTTTGACCTTCCTTTCTTGGACTTGTCTTTCCAACACCCCCATATCAATCCCTGCCTCTGCTGCCCCTGTCCTAGAAATACTTTTCCGGTCATTTTTCATTTTGTTTTACTTAAAGATCTAGTGGAATCATCTCTTCTTTTAAGAGGCCTTCCCTGATTTCTCCCAACTGGGGTGAGAATACCTACCAGCATTTCTCCCATGATACCAAAGAAAACTCTCATGGAATAAAGCTATAGTCATGATCGTGAGTATCAACCACATACCCTGCTCCTCAGGGTGAAGTGTCAGGCTGACTCGGTCATCTCCTCTAACCCTCAGAAACCCCTATGAGATGAATGCAATTCATTTTCTTAGTCTTACAAAGGTGGAAACTGACTTCTAAAGATGGCATTGGGCTTTCAGACCCATGGACTCTTCTGGAGTTCATGTTTTTTAAATGTTTGCTGCTTGAGAACATACAGGCTCATGTCAGTCCCCTCCGAAGTGCAGACTGGAATCCTCCCTCTCTCTCTTTTTATTGAGACAGGGTTTCTCTGTGCAGTTTTGGTGCCTGTCCTGGATCTCACTCTGCAGATCTGCCTAGCTCTGCCTCCCGAGTGCTGGGATTAAAGGCATGTGCCACCACTGTCCGGCTGCATCCTCTCTTAAAGGTCAACCCACCCTCTCCTAACACCAGGATGACAGTCCCTGACTTTTGTTGAAATGCCCCCACCCCTTAAAAGAGTCCTTGGAGCTTTTGCTTGTTTTGCGTTTTCGTTACAAGGTCCTGTGCATCCCAGGCTGGCCTGAAACTCGCTGCCGAGCAGTGGCTGGTTTGAACTCCTCACCCTCTGCTTCAGCCTCCTTCGAGTTGGCACAGCCAGGGCGCCATGATGCCAACTGTTGAACTCTTCAAATGCTGCGAGAGAAAGATGGTCCCAATGGAAAATGGCTAGACTGTAGACGTTCCGATTTACTGTGCTACAAAATCAATGTGCCGTTCGCACAAAAGTAGATGCTTTAAGCTTTATCTTTTGTTTTTGTTACTTTGGTTCTGGTTACTTCTGTGTCTTTGGTGTGTGCCTGCGGGGTGGGGATGGGTGGGGATGGGTGGGGGTGGTAGGGGGTGGGGGTGAGAGGGTGGGGGGTGAGGGATGGGGGTAGGGTTGTACGACAGGGCCACCCTGCTTTGCATTTTGGGCTGGCCTCAACTTCCTTACCTCTACTTCCCAAATGCTGAAACCACAGGCTTGTGCCCCCACACCCACCCAACTTTGCATACCACAGAGGATCGATTGTCCTCATTCAGGATAGTTAAACCAGATTTTTCTGCTTACTGTGGTGCAAAGTGGATGCACATTCAATAGGAACTTGGATTCTTTAACGTTCTGTGTCTTTTGGACTTGGTTGTTGCTTTTGATTTGGGGGACAGGGTCTCACTGTGAAGCTCAGGCCGGCCTAGAACTCGCAATCAATATGCCTCAGCCTCCCAAGTACTGGAATTAAAGAAATGAACCACTGCACCTGGCAGGATATATCTAACTTAACCTTTGGGCCTTTTCCTGGGCCTGCACACAATGCAGGTTCCTCTGGTGATGTTGAACTGCTGAAGCCACAACTCTTTCCTGTAATCACAAAGAGAGTGGCCAATCAGCCTCCCTGGCTGAGCTCTGCTGTGCTTTAAGTGCGTTGTCCATTAGTGTTATTCTCCACGTGAGACGTGTTTGTGGAAACTAACTCCCGCTGGAGATCGGGACTCATCCGTGTGGACCAAATGAGGCAAGCACAGGAAGTGTCCGTTCGATTTGGCAAGGGGAACTCTTGGTATTTTGGTGAAAGATTGTTTTATAGAATGGGGCTCTTTGGGGGTTGGGGAAATAGCTCAGTGGTAGAGCGCTTGCCTAGTAAATACAAGGCCCTGGGTTTTGTCCTCAGCTTAGGGGGGAAAAAAAGAAGGGGGCTTTTTTTTTGTCGTGTTTCCCACCTTAGTCCCAGAATTACTAAGTGATTTATCAATGTTACTTAATGAATACATTGCAATGGGGGCTAGGGACGTCGCTAAGTTGGTAGAGAGTTTACCTACGTTCCTACTTCTGCCTAAGGCCAGGCTCAGCAACACATGTTTATAACCCTGTTACTAAGGAAGCAGAGGCAGGAGGATGAGAGGTTCCAGATCATCCTCAGCTATATAGGGAATTCAAACTCGACCTGAGCTACAACAGACTTTGTCTAAAAAAAAAAAAAAAAAATGCACTGGCATGAGAGAGTAGGAGGTTAGGAAATGGAGACTCTTTTTCCATAAAACTTGGCTACAAAGAAAAAAAGTCATGGTGCTGGGGGGGGGGGGGAAGGGATGCTGGAACAAGGCAGAGTTTGTGGGTGCAAGGGGGCTGGTTTTAGTTTGTTAGCTTTTAGAGATATTGCAGGGACAACATGTTTAATATGAAGAGTCAATAGCCTAGAGGAAGAGAGAGGTTAAAAATACTGGAAGAGGAGTTTCTTGGAGGTGATAGAACACGTTCCAAAAGCTTGTATCCAGATGACTGGGGACCTGAAGCCCCGGTTGGTACCCAGGCATTAGCCTAGCATCTCTTCCTTGCTTTCTGATCCCCAAAGCAAACAGCACACACTGGCCCTTAAAGATAGTACTCGGAAATAATTTCCTTTCCTTTCTCTTCCCTTCCTCCTCTACCTTCTCCTCCTCTTCCTCTTCATTTCCTGACCAAGACAGGCTAATTCAAGCGAAAGGATCAGTCCCACGATTTTAAGACACAAGAGACACTTTATTTCCATTGCAAAAGACTCATTATGGAGTCCCTGAGCTCTGCCTACCATTGCTCGGTGATATGATATTTTAGTGGAGGAGGAAGAGGACCTTAAGTTCAAGGCTGTGTTTGGTGTCTAATACTCACAACACACTGTGGCCATGCTAGGGTGGTGCCTTCTATGAGCTGCAACCCCGGAGGAGCGTACAGAGATGTGTCCCTCCTCTTCAAATCTCTTCGTCATAGTCTCTCCCCCACGCATCCTCCCGCCAGGCCTGGTGAAATATGAGATAGACCTTGAGAATTAGAACAGGATGCATGAAAAGGACTGGGAAATCCCAAAGGCATGGGAAGCTGGGGAATTCCAGAGGCCACTCAGTCTTCTCAAGGTGCCTGCTCAGGGCAGGTATGGCTATATAAGGGAAGTAACGGAATGCAGTATATTTCTTGCCTTGTTAGGGGGTCTTTGCAAAGCTTATGGACACCCATAAACAAACGTAATTTTCATTAGAAACAGCAGAACAACTATTATTTTATTTATAAGCCTTCAGTGCTTATGCTTTGAAAGAGCCTAAGCAGTTAATCTTATCCTTACAGTTCATGGACACAGAAGAACTAAAAAAAAAAAAAAAAAAAAATCAAACCATGTGGTTTCGTATAAGCAATAAGCAATGCAGATGTTCAGAAAGAAAGAAAAAAGAAAGTTGTGTGATGGGCAGCTGTAGCTGAGGGAAGGAAATCAAGTTCATGGCACTGTATTGTCAGAGCCTAGCAGACCATGGACTAACTCTGGACACCAAGGTGAGAGACCCATATATTCACTGTAACCTGTCTGTCCTCAGGCACCCAACGGGCAAGGAGTTGATATTTCGGGGGAGGGGCTCTTTTTATAAATGCCTGAATATTTTCACTGGGAAACTGGCTTATGTCAGGATTAAAAGGTCTTATCTATTTTTCTTTCTTTCTTTGTTTGTTTTGTTGTTGTTGGGGGACTCAGGGGTGTGGTTAGGTTTTGTTTGTTTGCTCTCACTCTGTAGCCCAGACTGGCCTGGCACAGGCCCTACACTCCTTGTAATCCTCCTCCCTTAACCTCTCAAGTGCTGGGACCCCCAGTACCACCCAGTCTGGGAGACTTAAGAATTCTTACGGCATTATATAAACAGTAGGCTTTACGGGGATAAAAGGATGCCGCTCTGTTTCCACCTGGGGGGGGGGCACGGTTTTTGAGAAAGAGGCAGCTCCCCGCCCCACCCCATCCCCCCAAAACAAAGGGAACCAGGAACCAGGAGACGGAGGCGCTGCCAGCTGGGTTCATACAGAAGTGCGGAGGAGCTATCATTTTTCCGAATCAGTTGATACCATTATCGACTAAGCCATTTTCTATGAAGAGTAATATCTGTTTACTGTTACATAATAGGAAAAGGAGCCACAAGTGGAAAATCCCTAAAAGCTGGCCAATCTCATTAATCACACCTGGCAAACCCTCTAGTCCAGGGGATTATGGCTTCTGGATAGAATTTTTTTTTTTCTTCAGATAAATTAATAAAACCAAGACAGACTAGATTTAGCCAAGAATTCCGTTCAGTGTTTTACCTAGGCAGCCCAGAACATCTAGCTAGAAGCACGGTCTTCCTCTAACTGCAGGCTCTAGAGAGAGCCGCTTCCAAAGTCTGGTTCCCTTTGGAAACAGCCTCCTCTAAGCCCCCAGTGGGGGGAGACGGGGAGGATGTCTCCCCCTCCACATCCCCCAGTCTATGTTTGTTTACAAGGCTCTTCACAACGGTGGAGGAGTCCTGAATAAAACCAGGCCCAGGTGGCCGCACAGCCAGGGCTGCTTCCGCTTCCGGGCATTCAGGTCTCTCACACCGGCAGCTGCCTGCAGCTCAGAGCCACGGTGGCTAGTCTCTGAGGGTTCCCGAAGCCACTCACTGTCCCCGCTCCTCCCTAGCGATTCAGCTCCGGACCTGGAGGAGCACCAGGGGCGGGCTGTAGCTCGAATCCCCTCAGGGCCCGAGGGATGCTCTCTGCTCAGCAGTTTTCGAGGGCACCTTGCCCGGGCTGGAGAGGGAGCCTTTGCTTGTATACTCACATCTCACACCCCAGCCACTCTCCAGGGATTTCCGAGGCTCAAGTAAACACCATAAACCCTGTCCTTCATTAAGGCCCCATAAAAACCGCTTGTGAAGCTACAAAGCTCCTGAAAGTTGTGAGCAAGTCACAGGGAAGGGACACACGGAAGCCAGGGTAAAGGCTGAAGCCAGGGTAAAGGCTAAAGCCAGACAAAGCCTGCGGTCATCCCCAGTCCTGTTAGGGAACATCCTGCCATATCCACTTTCGTGATATTTTTTTTTTCTCTGATACTTCTGAAGAAATGGATTGCTTCGTTCCCCAGCTACATTCTCTGCAGAGAGTTGACCATATTCTCATTCGCGGTCAGAATGGGTTAATTTGTCAAGAGTGTCTTGGCGTCTTGGGCCTTTTTGAAAAGTAACTGCCACACTTCGTCCTCGCTGTGGTCCCAGCTGAGTGATTCAAAACACCAGACACTTCTCCTCTGGTCACATGTGCAAAACAGAGGTTTCTCCAAGCCCCAGAGGAAGATGTGCAAAGGTTTCAAGGAAACAAAGCCCAGAAACGCAGGGCGAACACCGTGACATGCACTTCTCAAATAAATCCACAAAAGCCGTTGCTCCAGGAAGACTTCAGGACAGCTCTGTGACTGGCTTTCCATCTCAAGATTGTGTTTGCTGCCTGGATTTCCTCCCTGAAATGCAGACCTGGGGATGTGCCCATTCTTGGGAAGTCTTTTAGCCACAGTTCTCCTCTTACTGCCCAGTGCTTTAAAGCCGGGTGGTGGTGGTGGTGGTGGCTTATGCCTTTAATCCCAGTACTTGGGAGGCAGAGCCAGGCAGATCTCTGTGAGTTCGAGGCCAGCCTGGTCTACAGAGTGAGATCCAGGACAGGCACCAAAACCACACAGACAAACCCTGTCTCAAAAAAGAAAAGAAAAAAAGAAAGATGCCTTCAGTCCTCAAAGAGCCCACTCACACTTCCTTCCTTCACACTCCACCTTCTATATCAGACTTCACTTATTTTATATTAGAAATAGCATCTCCTCCTAATAAACAAATAAATGTATGCCTCAAGTTATAATTCAGTGTCCATAGAGGCAAGTGAGGAGATTTACACTTTCGGACACCAAGAACACTCTTAGGCCCTACAACTTGTGAGTAAAATGGAAGATGGATCTGCTTGCATCCTGTCCCTAGTCACTCCAAAGCTAAACCGACTTGGCAGAAGCGATGGAAAGAAAGCCAGACTAAAAAGATGAATTTTAAATTCAAGTTTGGAAATGAAGCAGCAACTATTACCAGCGTCAAGCTCCCAACTCTCTGAATAGGAATAATAATAAAAAAAATATTTTCCGTCTGAAAGAAAACTTAGTTCTCTCTAGGTTGATCAGAAACACATTGGAGGGCCGGGGATGGATCTAAATGGTAAGGCACTCGCCCAGCATTCAAGGGGCCACAGATACAATCCAGTCTCTAATGCTGCCTCGAACTCCACATGCAAAAACCAAATCTGAGACTAGCATCAGGAAGAGAGACTCTATTCTAGTCTTGGAATTGTAGATTAATTTAGACTGCCATTTATGAACCAGACAGACATTTTCCGGGGACTAAACCGCACACAAGGGAGGCAAGCGCTCTGCCGCTTAGCAGCGCCCGTAACCCTTAATGAAACACGTTGGCTTTCGTGTGTGTGTGTGTGTGTGTGTGTGTGTGTGTGTGTGTGTGTGTGTATGCATGATGTGTGTGACTCCGCCTGTGTGAGTGAATATGGGCACATGTGTGGCAAAGCACCCACCCCTGGTAGAGGACATCTTCCGGCGTAAGGTCCCCTCCTTCCGCCTTGCTTGAGACACAGGCTCTTTTTGTTGTTCGCTGTTGCTTCTGACAGGCCAGCTTCTGGGGATTGTCCTGTTTTGACTTCTTATCCCACTAGGACCCCTGGGGTGACAGATGCATACTACCCACCCACGTTTGCATGGGATCGGGGCATTCTTTGCCCACTGAGCCTCCTTCCCAACCCATAATGAATGCTTTTGAGTACACCTACTTATATGCTTATAGTGCCCAGCAGTGCAAGAAATACTGACGTTAAAACACACACACACACACACACACACACACACACACACACACATTCTTTTAACATTAGGATAGTAAACTCAAAAAGGTATTTATTTGTTTTTATGTTTTGTTTTGTTTTTAAATATTTTTGAGACATGATCTTATGTAGCCAAGGTTGACCTTATTAAACTCCTGATCCTCTGGCCTCCACCTCCTAAGTACTGAGGTGATAGGTACGCACATCCCGCTAAGGCTCTAAAAAGGCTATTTTAAACAGATACTGAGAAAGAATAGAGGGGCTGGGGGTGTAGCTCAGTGATGGAGTACTAGTGTATGAAAGGTCGTGGTCTGTCCCCCAGCACAAGGAGTGGAGTGAGGAGGTGAGTGTTTGGGGAGGGGCATGAGAGGGGCGAGGGAGAGGGGAGGGAGGGGGGAGGAAAGTAGGGATGAGAGAAACAGGGATAACGGAAGAAAGAGGAAAGAGATAGGGCTGCTTTTAGCCAGATGTGGTGATGTCAGATATGCTACCATCCCGGTGCTTGGACAGCTGAAGCGGGAGTGTCACAGGTTTGAGGCCAGCTTGGATTATATAGTAAGGTCTCTCTCAGAGAGAGGAGCAGGGAAAAGAGAGGGGGGTGGGGGTGGAGAAGAGAGCAGACACATAAAGAAGCCAAGTAAAGATATTTTTAAAACACATATGTAACCAAGTAAAGAGATTTGGCTTTAATTGCTTAAGATCTTTGTAAACAGTAAATAAAATTATTCCTTAAGAAATGAAAGTACAGCCCAGAGCAGCAATGATGATGCCATCTGATATTTATAAGGCGGGAAAAAATGTACAGGGCTGTATGCTGTAAGAGGCGAAGAAGAAAACACTCATGATTGTAAGAGTGTTTATTACAGTCCAAACATTCTACTGAGAGCATTTCACTGTCACAGACTTTCGACAGGGAAACTTGAGGTGGGCTCTCAAATAGCCCAGGCTGGCCAGTAATTTTAAGGTCTTAAAGATTTATTTTTATTTTTTAGTATGTGTTTGTGAGGAGTGGAGAGCATGTGTATGTTATCGAGGTGCCGAGGATCCGCTGGATCTGAAGGTATAGGCGGTTGTGAGATGCTCAATGTGGGAGCTGGGAATTGAGCTCAGGGCTTTTGAAAGAGCAGTACAAGCTCCCACACTTCGGAGTCACCTTTCCAGTGCCAGGCCTTGGGGTTCTATGATCCAGCCCCACCTCCTGTCTGTTCTCTGCTTCCCGTTCCATCAATTCCTAGGGAGGTAAAGAGTGCTAAATGCACACACACTCTGAAGCCATTTACCACGATGCCTTCCCCGCCATGATGGACTGCTTCTGCTTACCCTGTAAGCCAAAATAAGCACTTCCCCTTCACAATGCTAATTAAATAAAAATAAAAACATTGTCAGACTGAGGTGCTATAGGTGGTATAGTGATTTCGTAGCCTGCACAAGGTCCTGTGTTCAATTCCCAGGGCTGCAAGTAATAATAATAATAGGGTACGATGAAAATGTAAACTTTACAACATGAGAGGAAATACCATAATCTTAATCATATCATTGAGGAGATACTTGGAGAGATGAAATGAACAGCCCCAAACTTCCCACTGCTGGAAAATTGCTGTCCAGCATTGACCAGTTACAACATGTGAGGGCCGGAGAAGTGAGAAGCCGTAAGACGAAATTTCCCTTTTATAAATCTCTATCTCAACAAGTTTCCCACCAGCGTAGCAAATGTGTCTCTCTTCTCTTCCCTTCCCTACTCCTCAGGTACGAAGATGGATCAAGAGCCCCATGGTCAGTGTGGACAAACATCAGAGCCCCAGCCTGAAGTACACTGGCCCTTCTGGGGTGCACCTCCCTCCCGGGGAACCAGACTTTGAGCCCGCCCTGTGTCAATCATGCCTGAGTGACCACGCTTTCCAAAGGGGCATGCTCCCGCCTGAGGAGTCCTGTTCCTGGGAAATCCAACCTGGGTGTGAAGTAAGTTCTTTATTTTGCTGATGGTCTGTTCTGAAGAGACTGGAAACTTTTCCCTTGCATTTGCTCCTGAGGTGCCATTTTTTTTAAAAAAATGTATATTCATAATGCTTGTAAGGAGGACATAGAACGGTAGATTTTGTTAGACTGTTTTTTCCCCCTGTCTTCCTTTCTTCCTTCAATATGTAACCTTGGCTGGTCTGGGAATTGTTGGCCTCCAATTTACAAGTACTCCTTTTCTGCCTCCTGAGTGCTAGGATGACGGCACGCACCATACACCTGCTGTGCTTTCTCCTTTAAAAAGTGTACTGTGTGTGTGTGTGTGTGTGTGTGTGTGTGTGTGTGTGTGTGTGTGTGTGTGTGTGTGTATGTGTGTGTGTGTGTATACAAAGGTAGCATGGCACACATGTGGAAGTCTCAGTGTGACTAATACAAGTTTCATTCTCTCCTTCCATTATGAGGAATGACTGAACTCATGTCAATGAGCTTGACTGAAAGGGCCTTTACCACAAAGCCTCCTCTCAGTATTTACCTCAGAACCGGCTATCTACCCACGTGACTGATAGAGCTAGAGATAGAATCCATAGATTAATCGTGGACTTCCACACGAGGCAACAATAAACAGAGGCTTGGAAGGAATTTAAGCCCTTATGTCCATTCCTTGACTCTTCTTGGGATGAAAGTAAATCAGTCTTTAATTTACAATACATTACCTGCTTCTCAGAGCTCACTGACTTTTTCTAAGGTCACTAGCAATCAAGAAGGTGCTTGTCAAAATTAAAATATTCAGAGTTATGTTCTATATCTCTTAAGAGATAAAATGGTGAAATAGTTCCTTGAAGAAGCAGCTCTGACCTTTAATTGTTTTGTTATATTTTTATTCATCCACTGTACATATATACATGTCTACATGTACATATGTGCACACATGCTACCAAACTTATGTGGAAGTCAGAGGACAACTTGGTAGTTGGTCTCTTACTTTCTACTAGTGGGTCTTAGTGACCAAACACGGGTCATCAGGATTTGTGTCAAGCGCCTTTACCTGATGGGTCATCTTGCCTGCCCATCTCTGTTCATTTCTTTATTGGGGGTGAGGGGTGGTGTGGGTTTCAAGACAAAGTTTCTCTGTGTAGCTTTGGAGCCTGTCCTGGAATTCACGCTATAGCCCAGGCTGGCCTTGAACTCACAGAGATCCGCCCGCCTCTGCCACCTAAGGGCTGGGATTAAAGGCGTGCGCCACCACCGCCGGCTCAACTCTGTTCACTTTAAAATGAAGTTGTAGTTGGGCGGTGGTGGTGGTGCCTGCATTCCCAGCACTAGGGAGACAGAGGCAGGTGGAGCTCTGTGAGTTCAAGGCCAGCCTGGTCTACAGAGTGGGTTCTAGGTCAGCCAAGGCTATACCAAGAAACACCATGTCAAAAAGCAAAAATAAAGTGAAGCTGTGTCGTAGGAAGACAGAAACTTTGAGGATCACGGGAGAGACGGTGTTGCTTGGTAGAAAAGCAGGCAGGTCATTCTCCTAACATCTCCCATGCAGACAATTTTACATGAATCGTTAATTTACCTGTGCAACATGCACCTGTGAAAATTAAAGTTGTGCATTCTTCTCTTTGAACTACTTTCCTAAGCTGGCCTGGAACTCACAGATCTGCCTACCTCTGCCTGCGGGCAATGAAAAGTAAAGGCACGTGTTGTCACATCCAGTTGGAGTAGGATTTTTTTTTTTTAATCTTTTGTAAATATAAATTTGCCTCTACCTGCTTTGTAGAGATCTGTATTCCCATGCCGGCTCTGACCGAGGTCAGTAGATCAACTTAGCCCGATGACAGGCACGCAAACGTCATGTGATAGGCCTAAGTTAAGCTGTTTAAAGTCTCAAATCCTGGAGTGGGAATTTAATGACCTACAAATGAAAATAAACTCCTTTTGATGTGTTCAAAAGATGGAAAAGGAGGTGAAAATGTTTTAAATAAAATAAGAAAGCAAAAAGTATCTTAAATTCCTTTATGAATAATGGTGTTGGGGTTTGGATGTTTTGTTTTTCCGGTTTTTGTTTTTTGTTTTTTTGTTTTTCCCTGACCTTAAAAAAAACATACATTCTGAACACTATCTTTAATGGCCAGTCACTAAGAGTCATACAGTACTTTATGCCAAGTCTTCCCACGGTCTTGTTGGTGGCCTTTACGTGGAAGAAACTGGGGTATTTGTTTTGTCAGTAAATCACCCGAGAGCAGCCATATTGTGATGTCATTGGAAACAACATCTAAAGGGGACTGTTTATAAATTAAACAGATCTTTCTGAGGATGAAGCAGGGAAAGATGATAACATTGCTGGGGGAACTGGCCCTGACTAATTAATGAACACTGGTGGAACACAGGTTACAGAATCAGCCTTATGTCTATCAACAGTCACAAAAAAATAGAGACCCAAGTGGGTTTTGGTGGTGGTTGTAGGTGTGTGTGTGTGTGTGTGTGTGTGTGTGTGTGTGTGTGTGTGTTGAGACAGGGTCTCTCCATGTATCCCTGGCTGTTCTGGAACTCACTATGTAGAACAGGCTGGCCTCTAACTAACAGGGATTCACCTGCCTCTGCCTCCCCAGAACATTAAAGCATTAAAGGCCACAACTGGCATCCACATGTAAGGCCTTGGGTTCAATTCCCAAGACTGAAAAAAAAATGCATATTCTGAATATATGTATAGAAAATGTTAATAAAACAAGTGGTGGTAGTGCAGTCCTCTTATTAGCTAGCACTTAGGCTTCAGGAGGATCATGAGTTCAAAACCATCTTGCATTCTAGTGAATACCTATTTCAAAATAAATTTATAATTAAACAATTGACTGTGGCTTACACAGATGCTTGCATATAATAAAAACAAATAATATAAATTATTTGAGGCATGCATGGAAGAGTTACAAAATCAAGCCAAAAATTACCTCATGAAACAAAGCTCATCAAATCCCCCCAACACAAACCATGCAATCTGATAAAATTAGAACCTGGGAACAATATGAAAGCTAACCACCTCCTGCAGCCAATTCACCCACCTGCAATTCACAATCACACTTCCTATCAGCTCTGAGAGTATAGGAAGTAAAGGAAATCCAAAGCTATTTTAAGCAATTATAGTACCACCAAGGAAACGTGCATTGAAATCTCCCATTTCTTTCTTTAAAAATAAAAAATTTCAACCAGTCAAAAAACATAAATAAATAAATGAATGAATGAATGAATGAATGAACGAACGAACAAATAAAAAAATAAATAAATGAATAAATAAGTAAATAAATAAATAAGTAAATAAGTAAGTAAATAAATAAACAAATAAAAATAAATAAAAAAATTTTTGGCAGTATTAGGGATTGAACCTATGATGTCAGGCTTGCTAGGTGAGTGCTCTATCGCTGAGCTATAGCCCCATTTTTCTCTTTAACTCATCATATTATCAAGAGTTCTATGATAATATTGTGTGGGCAAAAATATTACTAGAAGGAAAAAACATTTGATGGTGGAAGAGGCTGTGGTTGTGTTATGCTGTTTAAAATGGTAACGTTGTTTTGATTCAGCAAACTGTGTCGCCGCCACAATAACCCTAAATGCTTGCTCGTGAGACAGTGGTGTCAGATACAATCGTGGAAATGGTGCAGAAAAAAAAAAAAATGGAAATGTAAGTGGCTAGTAAAATTGTAAACCCATAGGAAATTAACTATGACAAATCCCTGCCACAGACTACATGCAGAAGGTAAGAAAGAATGGGTCCAGCTGAGCATGGTGGTGTACACCGTAATCCCAGAACTTGGGGGCGGGGTGGAGCAGAAGGATCAGGAGTTCAGGTTTATTAAGGTAATCTTCTTTGGCTGTATAGCAAGTTTGAATCTAGCCTAAGATACACGAGATTGTGTCTTAAAGGGAGGAGGGGGTAGGAGGAAGCTGGAATATACTGACATGTCCTGAGGTATATATAGAAGTACAAAAATTAGTTAATGGATTATTTTGTTTGGGTTTGGATTCTTGTTGATGATGGAGGTCTTTGGGGGGGAGGGACCATTAAAGAGTTTATTAAGAGTTATTAAGGCCATGGACAGACAGACAACAGCATGGTGGAGAGGGCTGAGGAGAGTTCAGGCCCCAGCACTAGGGACAGAGAGCATGGCAGGGACTCTGAAGAGAAAATTGGGGCCCATGTAACAGATTGGGCAGGTCTCTTTGCAGGGGCTGTCTGAGGATGAGGGGTTTACAGCACAAGCCTCTAGACAGGCTCTCTGATTCCCAGGCAGGAGGTAGGAAGGGGGCAGGGAACAGGATGTATGGTCACCAATACCCTCTTTGATGTAAAATCACTTTCCCAGGTGGGAAATCCTGCCACCTGGAACTCTGTTTGCTTGAGGCTCACAGACAATGTCTTCCAGTATCAGTATCTGTGGGGGTGGGAGAGGATGCAGCAGGTATCAGTATCTGTGGGGTGGGAGAGGATGCAGGTGGAAGAGGATGCAACAGGTATCAGTATCTGTGGGGTGGGAGAGGATGCGGCAGGTATCAGTATCTGTGGGGGTGGGAGAGGATGCGGCAGGTATCAGTATCTGTGGGGGTGGGAGAGGATGCAGGTGGAAGAGAATGCAGCAGGTATCAGTATCTGTGGGGTGGGAGAGGATGCAGGTGGAAGAGAATGCAGCAAGTATTCTGGCCTGAGCAACAACTGGATCCAAAGTTACATCCCTACCTTTCCAGAGTTTTGTTTATCATATAAAAAAGGAAGAGATGAATGATTTTACTGGAATAGGAGGTAGAAGAGGAGACCAAAGGGAGAGTGCCAGCCACTCAGTGCAACTTGGAAGATGAAACTAGACACTGTGGGATTAGGGTGGGGCCTCCTCCTCTTAGAGCAAATAGTCAGATGTTGTTTTGGGGCACAGCTGGTGTCTGCAGGATGATACTGGGTCCAAGCAGTATGTTGGACAGTATTCTGGATGAAATGAATTCACATACAAATTAACAAGGGCCTATCTGTGAATCTAAAATCAAAACAGTCACTAAAAGAATAATCGCAAATGTGTCAGAAAGTCCATGAAGAGTTTTGAAATCATTTTGAATTGGAATTATTGAGAGGCGGTGTGAAGGTAAATAGAAGAACTAATGATCAAAAGGCAGGTTGTAGGGAAGGCAGACAGTGTAGTCTTACTATGGTTGCCACAGATCTCCTTCAAGTTAATCCTCTTAAATAGTTCTTTTCGTTTAGGAAGCAAGAATTTCCTCTACACCACATGTAGAGGAAAAATAATAATTTGGTTAAAATAGATGTCCATGGTTTCTGCTCCAGGTTCCTACCCCGACTTCCGTCAGGGATGGACTATTAACTGGAATTGTAAGCTGAAGTAAATCCTTCCCTTCCCGAAGTTGTTGTTGGTCATGGTGTTGACCACAGTCACAGGAGACCAAACAAGGGACAGTTGCTCAATGTAGCTTTGGCTTGTGACACTTTAACTCTCCATAAGTTAATGGTTTTTGAGACATGGTCACACAGGGCCCCGCTGGGCCTTGAACTGATTATGTAGCTAAGGATGGGCCTTACTTAACTGCCCATCCTCTTGTCTCTACCTCCCAAGTGCTGAGATTAAAGGTGTATGTCAGCACACTGGCTACTTTCTGTTTAAAAACAGATAAAAGGACAGGAAATGTAAACATCCACCAGACTGCTTTGGTGATAATTGCCTCCGTGGGATTAAAATGGATCAGGAGATCAGTCAAGAAGGACTTTGGCTTTATCTATACTCTCTGGTTTCAGGACCCTATCAATGACAATTGACAATACCAATACATTACTTATGAGTTTGTGGCAAACACCATAGCTACCAGGAAGCCCACCTGCGGAAGGAAACAGCTGCCATTCCACCCTACTGATAGGGAACCGGGCACCGCCATGACAAAGATGGCCTCCTACCGGAAGGCCATTCCATCACTGCAAAGAAAGTCTGTGGAGAAAAATGAAAAGCAGGGCACTTTGGCTCCTACAGCATCTTCTTTGTTCTCAGTTTGTCGAGGGGCTTGTCCTGGCCCTGGGTGAAGCTTATTGGGGTGTCTCTCAGGTCCCAGCAATCACGAAACCCAAAGTGTGCCTTTTCTTATGCCCTTGTCTCCTCCAGGACCTTGCAAACTTGCAGTAAAGTAGTTGGCATGCTCCTTTTTTTTTTTCTTTGCCTTTATTAGTTGAAGCTGAAATTTTGCTCATGCAAACTTTTGTAATACCAAAAGGAGAGGCTAAGATGGAGGAAAAAAAAAAAAAAAAAAAAACCTCAGCAGCCCAGGCTGGCTGTAAATCCTGTACATTCCAGCAGCTGTCTGCCAAAGGCTCAGGGCTGATTCTCATTAAGTCTACCCTCTCATATGGGATAGATTTGGCTGAGTGAGGATTTCCTCAGACTCTGAGTCCTCTGTCTGTCTTTCCACTAAGTCGGCTTAGAAAGCGCTGAGTCAGCAGGCAAAGGCTGTATGCACTGTTTTCTTTCTTTCTGTTTTTTTTCTTAAGACCTAATGAAGTCAAAGTCCACTGGAAGGAGCCATGACCTGTTACTGCAAATAGAACTAACACTGGGTTTTTTGACAGGATTAAGTATCAGGTGCCTTGTCTGCCTCAACAGTTTATGAGAGATATTGATAGAAGCCCTTCTTTAATTAGTCAATTAATTACTTAATCAATCAGACGTCACACAGTTCTGGGCTGGAGTCTAAGCACTGCTTCTTGCTCAGCTTCCTCTCCATCCTCCTGGATACCTGTGATCATAAGAATGCCTGGTGTCCTTTAAATTGTGTCCCTGAATCACTCAGCTTCCAAGCCCAAGAAGAGTGGAAGGGAAGAGATCTGTTAGGGAAATTTCCACCCTGGCTTACTTTTATAACACTGGGAGTTTTCTGATCTTTCTTCAAAAAAAAAAAAAATACTATAAAAAATACACTAAAATCAGCCAGATGGCATTAAATGTTTTTGGTTTCCTTTAATTTAAATCATATTTTTATGAAGGCTTATATGGGTTTAAAAAAAAAAGACTCATTTCAAATTTCCCTCTTCCCTAGTTTCCTGCATTTGATGTGACATAATATCGTCTCCAAGGAAATGGGGGTCTGGAGAGTCTAAGTTTGTCAGCTACAATTGTCACAAGTTCTCGCCCTTAGTTCTCTTGAGAACAAAATTTTTGAATACTAATGGAAGAACAAGCAGAATTTCTTTGTTCTTTATCACTAGACTGTGGACAAAAAAAAAAATAATACCATTCTAGATTAGGTTTTGGAAACCTAGTTTTTACACCAAACTCAGTCACTGCCAGGTCATCTGACCTAACAAATGGTCCTTGACCTACTAAGGGTTACCTGGAAGTTGAGCAGAATAAGCATCCATGTCTGTCCACCTCACAGGGCTGCTGAGGTGGGCATGGATGTTTATTCACAACATCAAGCTTTCGTTGCTGGTGTTTAATTTGCTTGTTTGTTCACTTTGAGACAGGGTCTCCTGTAGCTAGTTCAGTTAGACCTTGAATTACGTAGCTGAGGATGACTTTGATCTTCCAGTCCTCCTGGCTCCACCTTCTTAATTCTGGGATCACAGTCAAGGCCACCAAACTAAGTTTGTATGGTGCTGAAAACTGAACCCAGGGCTTCGTGAATGCTCGTCAAGTAGCCTACTGTATATGGTACATCAGTCACCAGTTCTCTTTAATTTAAAATCCTAACAATAGCAAAAGGAATAGTTTTTGAAAAAGTCATGATAAAAAAAAATGACTCTTAGAACATGAAAATCCATGTAATTATTCTTGCCAATGTTTATTTGTACATAATTATTGTAAACAAGTTGAAGGAAAAAAATTTAACCCCAAAGGCTTACAATTCTTTTCTTTAGAAAAACAGCATTTTAAAAATATTTATTCAGTAAGAGGTATGTAAAAGTAGGAAATTCTTTCTAAGGCTTTGGGAATGTTTTTTCCCTTTGACTTATAGTAACTTGAAATATTCTGAGTACCTTCAATTCGAGCACTTCTTTTTGGATCAGAACCAGAAAAAGGTTACCTTGCATCTGGAGCTCCTGCTACGAGCTGGTGGGGAGCTACCCTTTCCAGTCAGATTTCATATGTTGTTTAATATAAATCCACCTGATTTATATTAAAACAGTTCTTAACCTTTCCAGGGATTAAAAAAAATGTATAAGTTTTTTTTATATAACTTGATTATTGAGAACTTTTTAAAAAATTTCTTTGTATATCAATTGCTTTTATTTGTGTGCGTATTCTCTCCATATCTCACATGAATATTCATTCTCACATGACTATTGTCACTGCAAACCATTGTTATGGTAAACTTATCCTTTTCTTCACTTAACATTTGGCACATTCATACACTGCAATATAAATTTGATGATTGGCATTATGGGTAATAGTCTACCAGACTCTTACGTTATCTAACCATAGACCTAGGATTAGCATTTTCTTTTTTTTTTCTTTTTCTTTTTCTTTTTTTTTTGAATAAGGCTGAAAATTATGGGGTATTTCATACTTGGAATAATCTTAGGATAAATTAAATCTTTGTATAAATTCCCAGGAATCCAGTGGTTAGAAGATAATAATGGTGGCGGTAAAATCCTTTCCAAAAGCAAAACAAAACAAAACTACCCACACTCTAGAAACAAACCTATCCAAGGAATGCTTTACCCTTTCCTTGAAGGGCATATTTTAATGTTTTTGTTTTGTTTTTGTTTTTGTTTTTTTGGTCAGTTGAGTTAAACGATACATCATTGATTTGATTTAATTTTTTTTCTTGAGATAGAATGTCGTTCTGTGCTCAGTCCGGCATAGAACTCACTGCATAGCCTAAACTGGCCTCCTCATGACAATCCTCCTGCCTTAGCCTCCCAAGTGTGTTGGCGTTACAGGTGTGAATCACCACACCTGGCCTTGTATGCTTTTGATTATCAAAAATGTTAAACAATTTTTCCATTTTAAATTTGTTGTGATTCCTTGTAGAGATTTTTTTTTCTATCTCTCTTCACATGTGTGGACTTTGTATTTGCTTTCAACAATTTAAAATGAATTATTTTCACATAGATATAAAATTTCTTTCAATCTTTTCTATGGCAAATTTTTTCTTATTATGAGTCTTAATTATTCAGCTCACAGGATAAACCATGTCTGGTTTCTTTCTTTCTTTCTTTCTTTCTTTCTTTCTTTCTTTCTTTCTTTCTTTCTTTCTTTCTTTCTTTCTTTCTTTCTTTCTTCCTTCCTTCCTTCCTTCCTTCCTTTCTGTCTCTCTTTCTGTTTTTCTTTCTTTCTTTCATTCTTTCTCTCTCTCTCTTTCTTTCTTTCTTTTCTTTTTTTTTCTCTTTCCAACAGAGAAGATACATCCATTAGTAGAAAGCTAAATTAAGCAAAATGTGCTTCTTATGTAGATATACTAAGCAAGCCCCTGCTCCCAGCACAGGAGATGCATGCAAAATGATTCTAGTCTAACTGGCCTTCAGTCTGCCCCACAGGCACATTTTGTGACCTTCCAGAGAACCAGGACACTGGGTTCTTTTTTCCCAGTATCCCAAGTTTCCCCTCCTTTGGTCCCTGAATGCTATCTCTTTCAGATCCAGCTCCGCCCTTCCGCAGAGGTCATTCTAGACAGTTCTTCTAGAATGGGGAAGAGGGAGCATGATCCAGGCCACTCTCATTTCTTTTTCTTTTTTTTCTTTTTGGTTTTTCGAGACAGGGTTTCTCTGTGTAGCTTTGCGCCTTTCCTGGAACTCGCTTTGTAGACCAGGCTGGCCTCGAACTCACAGAGATCCACCTGGCTCCGCCTCCTGAGTGCTGGGATTAAAGGTGTGTGCCACCACCACCCAGCACTCTCATTTCTTTGAACACCAAAGAAACCATTGCTTTATCAACTAAGCAGGATAGACTCTGCTCAACTTAGAGCAGCAATTCCCAACCTGTAGGGCATGCTCCCTTTGGGGAAGGAGTCCAATGACCTTTGCATAGGCATCACCTAAGATCATCAGAAATATCAGATACTTACATTATGATTCCTAACAGTAGCAAAATTACAGTTATGAAGTAGTAATGAAAATAATTTTATGGTTGGGGGTCAACACAGCACAAGGAACTGTATTAAAAAGGTTACAGCGTTAGGAAGGTTGAGAACCACTGCTTTAGAGGGATGATTGACGTTACAAAAATAAATGTTAGGTTCAGGACATTGAGATAAAACATATTCAGGCTTGTACCCATGGATCTCTTCAGCTTTGTACATGAACTCTCCTACGTAACTATCTAATCTATGCCAACTCCCAGCACTGAGTCTGGACATGAGTAAAGTAAGAGGCTGGACCTAGGCTGCTCAGGACATAAGATACTCTAGCTCCCCCCCCTCCCCCGCATACCATCAGCCAGCTGTTACCTTGGTAAGACTGTGCTGCCTTTGGTTATGTGTAACCAAGTCTTTCCTACTTGTAATTACGTTTATTAACCTTAGTATAGTCCTTCCCTGGAGCTACATGGCTCTTTCCCATTATAATATTATGCTTTTAAGTAATTTTGAGATCATAAAATTGTAAAGAAGACATTTTACAAATTACACACAAAAAAATGTACAAGAATTTAAAGGATAGAGCTGAGTGTAATTTTATACTAGTTGACTTTTTTTTTTTTTTTTTTTTTTGCATTGTTCCTCTTTTTCCCCAAAGCTTATAGTTTTTGCTTGGACTGTTTACCAAAGCGATAGAATTTAATTTGTCAGGTAACCTCTCTAGAAACTATTCTATGGAGAAAAGGAAAAAAAAAAAGCACTAAAAGGAGTTTGGGCAAAGATGTAGTATACATATATATGTATGCATGTTTTATACACATGCATGTGCATATTGAAATGGGCTCTCACTGCTGTAGCTCCAGTTGGGAGCCTGAAACTCACATTATAGCCTAGGCTGTCTTGCTTCAGCTTTCCCCAAGTGCTGAAATTATAGTTGTGAACCATCACACCCAGCTGCAGTAATTTATTAAACTAATATTTTTGTCAAATTGTTAATTCTACAATTCGCCTTTGGGGACCTGGTGAGATTCTTCCTCAGATCTTTTAAAGGAAACACAAGTCAAACATTAAGTACTGGCAGTGCCTGGCCACTCGTTCGTCATGGGAAGTCACTTGTTTTTCTTTTCTTTCTTTTTTTTATTCCAGAGCTGAGGACTGAACCCAGGGCCTTGCACTTGCTAGGCAAGCGCTCTACCACCGAGCTAAATCCCCAATCCCTTGTTTTTCATTTATTCCGCTTCAACAGAAAATCTTGGATAACCCTGACATTTTTCTGGAACACATTGTCAGCCGATGGTGTCCAGAGTAAATCAGTCACCCAATTTTCATTTGTCACCCATCTCAGACCCCTTTGTCTTTGTGAGCTGGTAAATAAATTGAAATGTTTCTAGGCAAGATTCTAGCAAAGCTCAACCTAGGTGCCACCTTCTCCTGGAAGAACCATCGGGACCAACAGAAATAAATACATTGATGCCATGGAAGAGGCTCGGCTCTCTTCAGTGACAAGGTCCAATTCCCTTATTAAACTATTAGACTAGAGTTTCAGCCATCCATATAAGAATACATGAAAATGCTCTCTAAAGTCCAGCCAAATTCCACAGCCTGTTATCTATAATTTTAGTTTACTTTTCCAATGTCCATCAGTCTTGACTGCTATAAATATACAAGTTAGTCTCAGTAAACATGTGCCTTTTTCCCCCAATGGATATTTCCTGTTGTTTTTCTTGTAGGTTGATGTTTAAGCGACTATTTCAGGAGGTTCACTTAGATTTCTGTGCAAGGAAGAATGCAAGAACTCAGCACCTTTGGCAGGGATAGATAAGCTGGAGATAGATAGGTGGCTCCCCGCTGGAGTAATGCAGGTTACAGGTCTTTGCAGATTAGAAAATGCTAAATGTATTAGCTGGGGAGGACCAGAGCCAAAAATAAAAAGGAAAGAAACTGATGACAGTTGGTTTGCTTCTTGGCTTAGAATTGCATGAATCAGCAGCCTTGAGTTATTTTTAAAACAAGCGAATCTGATCTCCGTATGAAACCAAAGCTTTCAGGTAGAGAGAGATCCCCTTTACACATGCACATTGTGAGCGGGACACTTAGATGCCAAGTCTCCCCCAGCCCTCCAAAGAGCCTTGATAGTTCTTAATACTTGGAAGTTTCTGTTGTGGGCTTGGCAGCCAAGTACCTCTGTGCAGGGCTTCCTAGAAAGAAGTGATCACTGACAAGTGATCAGATAGAAGGATCACCACATACGAGCTTGAAAGTGGTACAGAAGGGAAGCTATGGGTGACACAGAAGAGCACCTCACAGCTGATTCTTTGGGGACCCATAGTCTCCCCAGAACAGGAATCTAAGCTAAGAAGTGGGCATTAGTAGGCTAGAGAAGGGTGGGGAAGAGCACCCTAAACAGATGGGGTACATAAGCCAGGGCCTGGGAATTTGGAACTGAGTAGTAACTGGAACAAGCTAGGTGTATCTCGGTGAAAAACAGAATTCCAGTCGCTAAGGGTTTTCGAAAGGCATCTTAAATAATTCTTCCACCACCACCACCCATTTCCCCACCCCCCAAGCCCCCCCAGGAAATGAGGACGCATTTAGTGAATTGATCACCAAAGCCATAGACATGCAGGAAAGGGTTAAATTCCTGAAATTCTTCCACTGGAGATTGGTGGCTTTGGATTAAGGTTTATGGCTCTGGCCATAAGGATAAAAATGCTGGAGATTTATTACAGTAAGCTGGATTCTTGCTTTGCAAAGAGAGCCAAAGATTACAGCTTTAAGAGAGGAGATTTTCGTTTGTTTTTAATGGATATATTTACATGGTCTTCAATTTTTAAAATTGCATTTATTTATCTGGGTTGGGGGTAGGGTATGTCTGTGCCAGGGCCCTTGTATGGAAGTCAGAGGACAACTTTTGGGGAGTCTGTTCTCTTTCTGATGGCTCAGGTCATCGGGTTTGGTGCTTGTAACAATGACTGGAGTTCTCAGTTTTAAAACAGGACAAGGGGTTACAAGATGAGCGTGAAACATGAACAAATTCATTTACCGAATTTGTTCGTATAAAGTTACAGAAGGGAGCAGGTAAAATCAAGAGATGGGGGATCTATAAGCCCCAAAGGTGATGGTGGGTGAAGGGAGAGGAGAATAAAGAGGACTAGAGAAGCCTTTGGGTGTGAGTCAGCTGACCACAGGCTACAGTTCACTTTGTAGTCCACTCCAGAACTCCTCTTAGTCTCTTCGAGAGGCAAGGCCCACTTTGACCAGAGCTTTCCAGTTCTCTTTGTTGAAGCTAGTTACCTACAAGTGAACAAGAAGGTAAAGGACAACAGATGTTCCCAAGATGCTTCTATTTCTATTGTACTTACTATTTAAGATTTCATTTTTAAGTGTGGGTATGGGTACCTGTGAAAGCCAGAGACATTGGATCCTGCTTGTAACTGGAGTTACAAGCACTTGTGTGGGGGCTACCTGACATGGGTGATGGGGAACCGAACTTGAACTCTCCAGAAGAGCAGTGCGTGCTCTTGACCTGCTCAGCCACCTCTCCAGCCCACGTTTGTTTTTGAGACAGGGTTTTTCTGTGTATCCCTATCCTTAAACTCAATCTGTAGGCCAGGCTGGCCTCGAACTCACAGAGATAGGCCTGCCTCTGCCTCCTTATGCTAGGATTAAAGGCATGCGCCACCACTCCAGGCTAGTTTGTTTGTTTTTGAGACAAGGTCTCATACATCCCAGGCTAGCCTCAAACTTAAGTATAGCCAAGGCTGTTCTTGAACTCCTGATCCTTCTGGCTCTGCCTCCAGAGTGCCAGGATTACTGGCAAGTTTGAGTGTTGCTGGGATCAAATCCAGGTCTTTGTTCATGGTAACTACACAAGTACTCCTATAGACTGAGCCATGTCTTCAGCCCTAATAATGATGATATTGATTCTTTATCAGTGTTGAATATGTCCAAGTGGGTGGTTCATGTCTGTAATCCCAGCATTTGGGAAACTGATAGAGATTGCTGCAAGTATGAGGCACCAATCTGGGCTACATAGTGAGTCCCAGGCCACCCTAGTCTATAAAGCCAAAACGTCTCAAAAATCCAAATTGAGCCAGTAATATATAGGTTGGTAGTAACAACACTTTCTGCCAAGCCAGAAAACCTGAGCTCAATCCTTTGTTCAATCCCTGCTGAAAGGAAAGAATCGACTTCCAAAAGCTGTCCTCTTATACACACACACACACACACACACACACACACACACACACACACACACACAAACACACAATGTAAAGAAAAACAATATAAAACAACAACAAAAAAATTAAAGTGCTAGCTAGAATTAAAGGCTGGACCTGGACACATCTGGCTACACCCTCTTGACTACTCTTGCTGAAGATGAACAGGAGTGATTTTCAACAGGTTCGGAGGGTTAACAGAACCAGCCTTCCCTTGGCTAGGGGCCCTTGCCTTTTAGAACGGTACCCTAATCAGCTGCGCTAATCAGACCCATGGTTCCTGAGACACACAAAGGAAAAAACCCATTAGAACTTGAAGGAGTGGGGTTTTTTTGTTTTTTTCCTGAGCAACTTTTAGAAAATTTGCATTCCAATTTTCTTCACAGTTGAAATCCCAGCAGTTCCGAGGACTCAGTTGTTGATCAAAGATGCCTGCAAAGTCACAGGCCGATTTCACAGATTGAGTCTGAGCTGTATGTATGTCATGAAGTCCTGTAATGGATGGGTCACGGTTATCATGGATGACAATATTAAGTCAGAAATACCAATGATAAATGCATTAAAAACAGAAATTCCTGGGTCTGTTTTACAAATGCATGGGCTGAAAGGATCTGTAACGTCCATGCTGGAATGAATTGCGCAACACAAAGTTGGCTCTGACTTCTGTGCTCATAGTAAGGATGATCTATAGGTTAGGGACATGACTCAGGAGTTTACTGCATGGTACATCCATGTAGTGTCTGTTGCACCAATCAGTTGAGCGACATACCAATATTTTCTAAACACAAATAACTGCATTATTAATCCCAGGCTTGAAAACCAGCTGCTCCATACCTAGAAGATGTACAAGTTGAGGCTAATGGGGCTCCCTTCCTCCTCATGACATGGACCAGGCCCTTAATTAATAAATGTATGCTTTTTTTTCTGTTCAACATCTCAGAAGTACCGAATGCTATTTTGAGTTCTGTGGTTGTGGCTTTGTGCAGAAATCCGTGACAGGTGTCAACTTTGAATGGAGACCATGTGATGAGCAGTGGTAGTTTCTGGTAGGAAAGCCAGACTTCATAATTGACACAGGCTGTTTTGTCAAGAGGATGTCCCCTCAGCTGTAGGGGGCTTTGTTTCCTTATGTTCACACCTTACAATAACAAAGTGTCCTCATGACAGTTACCCTGTCCTAGGACACTACAGGCTGTGGAGTTGGGAAGGGCTAAACTGGGCTGCTGACAGAGGGTTAAACAGGAGACTATGAGAGAGAAGAACACTTGGACCAGCCTGCCATGCACTAGGCAGATTGCTTGCTATTATATTACCATATTACCCAGTATCTCTCTCTCTCTTTTTTTTTTTTTTTTTTTTTAATTTGAGACAGGGTCTCACTATGTTGCCATGGCTGGCTTAGAGCACGCTATCTAGACCAGGCAGGCCTTGAACTCATGAGATCTGCCTACCTCTGAGTGCTGAGATTAAAGTTGTGTGCTACTACACCCAGTAGAATTTTTTTTTTTAAAGGTTAGGGATGTGGCTCGGTTGGTAGAGGCTTTTGTAACATCTAGAGTTGCCTGCATTCAATACCCAGTACCAATAAACCAAGCATAGTGGTGGATGGCTGTTTTTCAGTGCTTGAGATGATAAGCAGTCTAAAAAAAAAAAAAAACATAAATGAAAACTGGTCCTTGTATATGTCGAGTCCATACTTAACCAGCTTACCTGAGTGTCTCGGTCTATAAAATTAATGATAAAATTTTCACAGTGTTCCTGTGAGGTTTGAGTGAGGTATCTGGGTATTGACTTAACTTCTTTCTGCCTCTATTCTTCTCCTACGTCTTCCCCAGCTTCCCCATCATAAATTAAAAATAAAGAAACCAGTCGTGCCTGCCATGAAAGTCAGACGGCAGATCTGAGCTGTGGGCCCATTGCCTGGCCTGTCCCTTCCTTGCCCTGTGTTTCTATTGGACAGGAACTTGTTTGTCACGTGGATACATTCTGTGTCTTTTTGCTCAGCAAAACCCGAATCAAAATAAGGAAGGGGACCGCGAAGCGACCACATCTTTGAAGTGCTGAGGCTGCTGCGATTTTCACACAGGAGAGATTTTTTACCAATCGACGTTCTTATTTCTAGACATAGATGTCATTTAGCTAACCCTGTCTGTCTTAGGGTTTCTGTTGCTGTGATGAAACACCATGACCAAAAAGCAAGTTGGGGAGGAAAGGGTTTATTTGGCTTATACTTCCACATTGCTGTTCATCATCGAAGGAAGTCAGGACAGGATCTCAAGCAGGGCAGGAACTTGGAGGTGGGAGCTGATGCAGAGGCCATGGAGGGGTGCTGCTCCCTGGCTTGCTCAGCCTGCTTTCTTTATAGAACCCAGGACCAGCAGCCCAGGGATGGCACTTCGCACAGTGGGCTGAGCCCTCCCCCTTCAATCACTAAATTAAGATCTTATGAAGATGTCGTCTCAGCTGAGGTTCCCTTCTCTCAGAAAACTCATTTGTGTGTCAAGTTGACATAAGACCAGCCAGCACAAGTGACCCCTTGCCAACTTGACTCACAAACGCATCACTATTAATCCAGACCTTTCCTTTCTTTTTACCACCAAGAGTCTCACATTAAAAACATAAAACCTTTCAGAGTCCCACAGTCTGACAAATTCAAACACATTAAAATTTCACTCTCTTCAGGGCTGTGGGGTTGAGGGCTGTGCAGCAGCATCTTGAACACCATGAGAGGCTTCAGCATCAAGGATGGTGCTGTGCTCTTCACCCTCGAGTACTGTACTGTGTCTTCCTCACCAATGTGTTGTCCTCAGGAAATGAGAAAGGAGTGTGTATTTCTCCATTTCATGAGATTACAACTTGTTCAGATAAGGATGTATTCTGCAAGGTGGTTGAGATTCCATGCTGGTCAAATGCAAAAAAATGGAGATTGCAACAAAGGACCCTTTAAATCCAATTAAGCAAGATGTGGGGGAGAAAAAAAAAAAAGGAACGCTCCATTACATTGCAAATGTATTCACTTATACATCAGGAACTATGGTGCCATCCCGCAGACATGGGAAGACCCAGGACACAGTGACAAATGCACTGGCTGTTGTGGTGACAATGACCCAATAGATATTTGTGAAATTGGAAGCAAAGTGTGCAAGAGGTGACAATAGTCAGGGTGAGAGTTCTGGGCATATTGGCTACGATTGATGAAGTTAGAACCAACTGGAGGAAAGTTACTGCTATTAATGTGGACAATCCAGATACAGCCAATTATAATGGTATGGCTGCTGATGTCGAATGGTTGACACCTGGCTACTTAGACGCTCCTACTGACCGATTTAGAAGGTATGAGATTCCTGATGGAAAACCAGAAAATGAGTTTGCATTCAATGCAGAATTTAAAGACAAGGATTTTGCAATTGACATTATTAAAAGCATTCATGATTATTGGAAAGCATTAGTGACTGAGAAAACAGATGGAAAAAGAAATCATTTGCATGAACACCAGCATCAGAGAGCCCCGCTTCAAGTGTGGTCCTGATGCTGCCAAAGCCATTATGGATGCTTTGTCACCACCATGTGAATCATCTTGCTCCCTGCCAACAGATGTGGATAAATGGTTCCATCACTAGAAAAACTGGTGAGATTCCTCTGGAATACAAGGTGAGACTGCTGTACCCTGTTCACCTGGAAGCATTAGATGCAAAAGTATCATCGATTTTTCACAGCTTTTTAAATTTCTATAACTTACCTAATGAAGTAGATTCTCTGTGACCTGTCTAACATGTTCAGAAAGTCAGCCATCCAGACATTTCACTTCTCAACCAAGACAGCTTTTACTACATGTTAGCTTCCAAAGCCAGGGTGACATGGAAGCCATTTGGGCGTAGATGAACACATATTGAACGAATATGTTTACTGTGTTAGGAAATAAAATTATTTTGCTGAAAAAAATTCAAGCTCTCTAAAAATCCAAAATCTCTTTTAAAAGTTCAAATTCTTTCACCTGTCGGCTCCTGTAAAAATCAAGATTAAATTAAATACCTTCTTCAAGAGAGAAGAACCAGGGGGCTGGAGAGATGGCTCAGTGTAAGAGCACTAGCTGATCTTTCAGAGGATCCAGGTTCAATTCCCAGCACCCACATGGCAGCTCACAACTTTCTATAACTCCAGTTTCAGGGGACCTGACACCCATGGCAAAAAGACCAGTGTACATAAAATAGAAATAAATACAGAGAGAGAAGAGAGAGAGAGAGAGAGAGAGAGAGAGAGAGAGAGAGAGAGAGAGAGAGAAGAACCAGGGCACAGTCACAATCTGAACCAAGCAAAACCAAAACTCCAACAGTATAAATAACTCAATGTCTAATTACATGGAATTCACTCACGATCTTCTGGGCTCCTCCAAGGGGCTTGGGTCGCTTCTCCAGCTCTGCCCCCTCCAGCACACACTGCTTGTCTTCTAGGCTCTGGCTGGCTGCATTTCACTGCCGCTGCTGTTCTTGGTGATCATCCCATGGTACTGGCATCTCCAAAACGCTGGCGTCTTCTGCTGCCACTGGGCTGCAGTCTCACCAGTAGCCTCTCACAGGCTCTCTTCATGGTGCCAAGCCTCAGCTTCTTTGCATGACCCCTTCATTCCTTCAGCTGCCACTGAGGCTGCACCTTCACCAATGGACTCTCTTGGCCTCTCACTATCAAGCTTCAGCTGCTTTCCATGACCCCTCATGACTTCAAAACCAGTACCACCTGGGTGAGTCTTACAACAATACCAAGCTCGGCTGTCAGCACGAGGCAAAACCTCAGCCACCTCTGGAACACAGCTTGTGTGTGCTGACTCTGAGCAAACATACCAGATTTCACCACAGTGATGCTAGTCTCTTCTTAATCACCATTACTTTCTTTGCTCCAGCTAACCAGCATCAATTGTCCCAGTAATGCAAGAGATTCACTTCATTGTTGCCAGGCTCTTGTTAATTATGGATGACTCTTCAGCCCCAGGTTTCCAAAATGACAGAATTTCCATTCAAAATAGTAAACGGTCCCAATGGAGTGTTTAAAACTTCCCTCTGAAACTTCACGAGCCAGGCTTCCATCATCTGCACCGATCTCAACATTCTTATCTCCAAATCTCCAACAAAACAGCCCACTGAGCTCTCGATACTCAGTAGCTTTTCTAGCCTAAAGTTCCAAAGTCCTTCTACAATCCGCCCAAAAACATGATCAGGTCTGTCACAGCAATATCCCACAGTCCTGATACCAACTTGTGTTAGTTAGGGTTTCTATTGCTGCGATGAAACACCATGACCAAAAAGCAAGTTGGGGAAGAAAGTGTTTATTTGGCTTACACTTCCATATTGCTGATCATCATCAAAGGAAGTCAGGGCAGGATCTCAAACAGGGCAGGAACCTCGAGTCAGGAGCTGGTGCAGAGGCCACAGAGGAGAGCTACTTACAGGCTGGTGGCTTGCTCAGCTTGCTTTCTTATAGAATCCAGGACCACCAGCCCAGGATGACACCACCAGCCCAGGATGACACCACCTGCAATCTCCCTCAACAATCACTGATTAAGAAAATGCCTTACAGATGGATCTTACGGAGGCATTTTCTCAATTGAGGTCCCCTCCTTTTAGGGATTTGTGTGTCAAGTTGACATTGACTAGCCAGTAGACTGTCTCAAGAAAGCAAACATACACAAAAGAAAACAATGAACTTTCTTTACCTGCACATGTATAGGTAAACATGCACTAGGGTTTTCAAAATAATTATCATTTATAGATTGATGAGAATGTCTCAGGATTTTGATGGATGTTTTTGTCTTTGGTTCTGCACTAGGGTTTCATATAGCCCAGGCTCTCCTTGGGCTCCTAATTTTGAAGAGACAGGCCTTAAATGGTGATCCTCCTGCCTCTCTGCCTCCAGTGGGATTACAGATGTACCACACCATGGCCTGGTTTGCTAAGCTTTCCGAGAACAAGTCAGTCTATATCATTCATTAGGCCAGGAGTAATGAACAGTAAAGATGGGAAAATTACTGATAATTTGATTTCTGCAAGGATCATAGTATAAAACTTTAAGGCACAATGAAAATATTTCCAAGTGTCATAATGAATTGTTCGAGCTATAATTTGATCATTCATTTTTTAGTATGCCTTCATCCCAGATAATTTAGAAATAAAACTTAATCTTCAGAGCATTAAAAGTGCTATATTTTTACTTTTTATTTTAGAGGGGGTGCTGAGACTCTGTCATATAGCTCAGGCAAGCCTAGAAGTCAATATGTAGCTGAAGATAGCCTTGAACTGACTTTGCTTCCCAAGTGATGGGATTACAGGTATGCACCCCAACACCCTGTTTATTATTTTCTTATGAATCCATCACCATCAACTCTATGTTTCTTAATGCAAATATAAGGACTAAAAGCTTTTAAAAGAGAAAATAGTTGCCGGGCGTTGGTGGCGCACGCCTTTAATCCCAGCACTCGGGAGGCAGAGCCAGGCGGATCTCTGTGAGTTCAAGGCCAGCCTGGGCTACCAAGTGAGCTCCAGGAAAGGCGCAAAGCTACACAGAGAAACCCTGTCTCGAAAAACCAAAAAAAAAAAAAAAAGAGAGAAAATAGTTAATAGGAATGGAAAAGGATTATATCCATATATTTTAGCTTTTACATTTTCATTGTATAAATGTACTGCATAGAGGATTGTGTAATACAAGGACTTCTTCCATGCAAGTATATATTGAACTTAAACATTTTTATATGAAAGATACTAGATGGAACACACAGGTAGTCTAGAACTCACAAGGTTCAGACGGTGGGGTTGTGAGCGTGAGGCTAGCTTGAGCTGCACAGTGAGACTTTGTCTCAAGAAAACAAAAAGAAAATAAAGAAAAGACATGAGAATTAGTGTGTGTGTGTGTGTGTGTGTGTGTGTGTGTGTACTCCTGTGTGGAGGCCAAACAACAACCATGACTGACATTCCTTCGGTGCTGTCTACCTTGGGGTTTTTGTTTGTTTGGTTTTGCTTTTTGAGACAGAGCGTCTGATTGGCCTAGAACTCACAAGTACACCATACTGGCTGGCCATTGAGCCCCAAAGATCGGCCAGTCACTGTCTCTCTAGCTCTGGAATTACAAGCAACCATTCACTCACCTAGCTTTTTTATATGGGCTCTGGAGGGGACTGAACTCCGGTCCTCAAGCTTACAAGGCTTGCACTTTCTTACACAGCTGTCACTCAAGCCAGGGAGTATTTTCTGTAGAGTTACAAAAGGCTGAGATGTTAAGACTCAAAAGGGCCCACGCTTTTCAAGCTGTCCAGTTTTTTTCATTTTAGATTAAAAACCTACCAGACACCTGAGTTCAGGAGGAGCGCATAGCCAACAGGAGTTATAAAAAGAGCCAATGAAGGCAGCAGGATATTCCCAAGCTCTTTTGGAAAGCAATTGACTTCTTGTCTCTTATCTGCAGGCCGGTGGTGGGTTTGGAGCCGGGTCAGCCAGTGAACGTTTTCGCACATGGATTTCTCTGGATCACTTGGCAGCTCAGAAGCTGGTGTATGAATTATGAGAGGGAAGCAGAGCGGCTGCTTTCCATGGCAGCACAATGCGGTGCTTTCTGTTGGGTGGGACGCTCTGTCCAGATTTCCTTTGTACCAGATGGCCGTCCCCCAAAGCCCCAAAGCTCCTGGGATCATTCGGATTCCAGATGTGCTCGCTCCTGTAGTTCAGCGGTTAGGGAGAGGCAGAGCTCTCCTCGCCAAGTCAGCCTGTAGACACTTCAGAAATGTGGGGAGGCGCACTTCGAATACAGCTGATCATTTTTCATTCCTGACTTTGATCTGCAAAATAAGCACTATGGGTTTTTTTTTGTTTTTGTTTTGTTTTTTGTTTTTAATATTTAGATTTTAAGTAGAAAAATGCTTGCTCTGTGGATAATGCAGTGATGAACAGCAGACAGGATCCAACTCCTGGGTCTCAGGGTTCACAGCTTCTCCTTTCTTAATTCATCAAACTTGTCCTGAATCCAATTATACTCCTTCCATTTGGCAAAATAATTCATTTTGTCCGTTAGTAAGTACACTGTACTTTGATATTAGCAAAAAAAACCCATGTATTCGCTTTAATGTGTTCCAGATTGGAGATGCTTATTAAGTCTGGTCTGCCTTATTTCCCAGTTGTACCAATTAAAAATACTAATTATTTCAGTGCTTGTATCCCAGGATCATCATTCCATGAATGAAAGTTTTTGAAGGAATCAAAATTTAAAGAAAAGACTGATTTGGGGAATTAGTCTCATTTTAAAATGTTTTATGTGAGTTTATTAGACAGTGTTGAAACTCTACAGTTTCTAGTCTGTTCTGGGAGTCTGCTTTGTGGCAAGGAGTCATCAGAGTCCCTTGCTTTATTACAGCATGACTGTAATTGTGTCTGAAAAGGGACGTAACTGGATTGAACCGCCACCAGGCTTTCAAATGAGGTTTCCACATCTACTCCTTATCATGTCTATAAGAGAGTTCAAACTATTCTCGAGATCCATTATTCTCTAAGATAATGGCCACTTTCTGAATTCATAAATCAACCCCCTCTCTTGTTCTCACGAGGGACAGTCCAGGTCTGTGTGGACAGGAAATGGGTTATTTACTTTTCTGATGTAAAATAGGGGAGAATGAAAGAAGATGATCTTCCCAGCTGGAAGGCAATCTTTTCCCAGAGATGTGGTGAAAAATCTTTGTTAAAATTGTCCAGAAAAAAAAAAAAATCACTAAGTCAGTGCAACAAAGGGAGACATCATATTGGGGAAGGACATGGATGTGTTTTTATTGCTGTAAACTTGTGTGGGTATGTAGGTTATTTATGGTGTATTATTTTCCATGACAAGTTTGTTCTCATTTAAATGAGATTGCAAGCACATACTTCATTTATGCCCTCTGATATCCTATTGCTTGAGAGAAGAGAATATTTTTGGTATAAAGTTGTTTCAATGGGGTCAGATAACGCGCTAAGGCTCAGAAAACAAAGCTAGTCTTTCCTTAAAGACTGCATATAAATGAAATTTACTTACTTTATGGAAGTGAAGCCAGGAACATTGAGTTCCCAAACTGTAAAGCATTCACTCAACAATGAGTTCTTTCCCAAGTCATACAGTGGCAGCCTTTGGAATGATTATGGCAGATGCCTTGTTATCCAAATGTAAGTAATGGTGGGAGGATGAGAGGGATTGAGAGTTCCCCTGATGACTTCCACCTGCACCCATGAGCACATGGGCGGTAACAGCCTTTTGAGTTTTGAGAAGGAGAGCCTGAGCTCCACATGTAGGAAAACACAATTGGCATAATTATTTTTTTAAAAAACCCTCTTTAACATTCAATATTTAGAATAAAGCTATTTTAGTTATCAGAATTGTTGGCAAGACACCTCAACAAGTCATCCCTTAAGGGATTTTTAAAAATGTTCACCTCAGGCTGTTGATGGACAGACACAACGGATGAAGACGCAGTTCTAGAAGAAATTATTTCATATTGACGTCACATTATGTAAGAGGTGTTAGAATGGAATTATATGTCTTTTTTGAAAATACAAGGTTTCACTGCAATCCTGGCTGCCCTCCTGTGTCTCCACATGTAGAGAGCTAAGGTTATAAATGTATACTATTACACTCGGCTAGTAATTTTTTTTAAACTTCATTATTAAATTCTAGTTTCCGGAATCCCTCTTCCGGTGACTTCCTCGACAGGGGACAAACCTGCCGTTATGACAATCACTGTACATTCTGATGTGCACACAGGGGCTGGGAGAGGCGCAGCCAGCAAAGGGGCTGTCTGTGGAAGCAGGAGAAATTGAGCTTGGATTCCCAATCTCCACTCAAAAAGCTGCATGCCCTGATGCCAGGAAGCAGAGATGGGTGTCCTTGGAGCTCATTGGCTAGCCACTCCAGCTACATTGATGAAATGCAGGTTCCGTGAGAGACTCTGCATCAAAAAATAAAATGGAGAGACGTTGATGAAGAAACTTCAAACATTTGAGTATTTCAAAACGTATACAGAAAAGTCATAATACCGAGAGTCCTCGCATGCATGTGGTCTAAAAGTAAAGGTTGCCCACACCCTCATGTTTGGAAGCCATGTTATGTTTGGGGAAAAAAATTAATTGATTAAAAATAATTCAAGGCTGAAGAGATGGCTCAGTGGTTAGGAGCACTGGCTGCCCTTTCAGAGGACCTGGGTTTGACTCTCAGAACCCACATAATGGCTCACAACTGTTAACAACAGTTCCAAGGGATCCGACATCTGGCCTCCTCAGGCACCAGGCACGCACACGGTACACAGGCACACGTGCAGGCAAACACTTATAAAATAATAAAGTGAATTTAAATAAATTTAAATTTAAATAAAGAAATAACCGAGCTCATTAAGTGAAACACTTGATTTTGTTCTTCATTTAAATATATGTTATACATACATACATACACTTCGTACAGTTAAATCTTCTCTAAGGTTTTTATGCAGAATTCCATTATTTTGAAGCAATCCCCTGATTTTTCTGAGTGTTTTGATCTTTCATTTTGCTCCTCGCTGTTCTCATGCCCCTTTCTTTTCGATGTTGGGTTCATTTGCTTCAGAGTTGTTCCTAACTCCTAGACTTCAGGAAGTTCTTCAGGGACCTTAACCTTAGACCCGGAGGCCACGTGAAAGTTTGCAGAACACATCCCTTATTCTTAGCAGAGTCACATGAGGAAGATGTTATCTTGTTTTTCATGGCTCAAGAGAACATTCCAGAACCTAAACCTGTACTTCATTGTGTTATTTTGCTAGTCTGACTCCGTTTCCCTTCATGCTTCAGGCCTTGCCTGTTTTGTGAAGATAACCAAGCATTTCTCACTAATAAGTCCTCTAAAAATCAGGGCGTGATGGCACATACCTTTAATCCCAGCCCTTGGGAGGCAGAAGCAGGCCAGCCTCTGTGAGTCTGAGACAAACACAGTCTTTCATAGCCAGTTTCATGGCTACATAGGCCCTCAGCCCTGCATCTATGAAGTTTCGCTTTGACCCTTTAAGGTTCTTATTGAGTTAATAATTTGTTTAAATTTAGAATTGTTTTTAGTGTAATTGGTAAGGGTGTTTACAGAGCATGGAGGCTGTATAGACATTACAGCTACATCAAAAAACCCTGCGTTTTGTTTCTCTATTATTTTTTTCTGACATTTTTCCTTTGCTCTTGGGGGAATTTCTAATTTTGTGTTTTTCCAGAAAATTTCTGATCAAAATATTTTTTTTAAAAAAATCAGAAACTATCTGCATAATACTGGTAAGACAACAACATGGGTTTCACTTGACATTTAGTGGGATGATGAACAATTTTAGGGATGTTTTGGGTCACTTAAACCCAACGTCTACTGTTTTCTCCTCCTCCCCTTCCTTTTTTTTGGGGGGGAGGGGGAAGCTGGCTGAGAGTAGTGACCACATATACAGATGTGCCATTTGGGGTTCATTCGTCCCCCGGGAGTTGAGGCCTTTAGAACAGCAGCCTAGGTAACCTTGTCTGGCACGCCCAGTGTTCAAAAGCGCCTTCCTGGCATGTGGCTTCACTTTGGGAAAGAATCCATGGCAAACTTAGCCAACAAGTGTAATGAGTGAAGCCTGAAGCCCGTGGACATTTAAAGGAAACCGTCACAGTTGACACTCTCTGTCTCCTTTTTCCTGATGACACAGAGTGAGCTGAGGGATAAGTATCACGCAGCCTTATTTTTGTACAAGTCCGGAGAAAGTACGGTTCCAAGTTAGAATCAATGACTGTGAGCGTGATGCACCTGCCTTCAAGGTCTCCCAACAGATGCTGCTGGGAAAAGTCTAAGGTTATCATTTCAACCACACATCGCTTATTTCTTTATAATGCTGCCTTTATCACAGCTTTTTCCAGTGATGGCTTTCTACTCCTAAACATCAACAGGCCCCATCTTCACTTTATTTTTTGTTTGTTTGTTTAATTTGTTGAGATAGGTTCTCATTTAACTCAAGCTGACCTGGAATTTGTGCTGATCCTGTCTCCACCTGAGGAATGCCAGAATTGTAGGTGTGATTTATCTGGTACCCAAGGATTCATGTATACTAGACAGGCACTCTATCAAACTCAGCTATCTCCCCAGTCCCACATATCTGTTCTGTTTGCAAAAGAATATGAAAGACAGATAGGTAAGTCAGTCATAGGGGGAGAGAGACGGGTTCACAAATATAGATAAGTCATTTTTAAATCGGAAAGAGAGCACATATTAAATATTGATTAATTGTGTGCATGTGAGCAGGTGTGTGCATATACATACAGAGACCAGAGGAGAATTTTGCACAGTTAGCTTTCTCTTCCTACTTTCACATGGGCTTTGGGAATCAAACTCAGGTTTCCAGGATTCCACTGCAAGCACCCTTACCTGCAGAGCCATCTCATAGGTCCCTGATTTCTTTCTTTCTTTCTTTTTTTTTTTTTTTTTGGTTTTTCGAGACAGGGTTTCTCTGTGTAGCTTGGCGCCTTTCCTGGAGCTCACTTGGTAGCCCAGGCTGGCCTCGAACTCACAGAGATCCGCCTGCCTCTGCCTCCCGAGTGCTGGGATTAAAGGCGTTCGCCACCGCCGCCGGCCCGGTCCCTGATTTCTTTTTGTTTGTTTGTTTGTTTGTTTTTTAATTGAGGTGCGATGGCTTGGTGGTACATGCTTGTAATCCCAGCCCTTGGGATGTAGAGGCAGGGAGATCAAGAGTTCAAAGGTCATAATGAGTTTGAGATCAGTGTTAGCTACAGGGGACTCTATCTTAACAGAAAAATAATTTGAGAAACTTGGAAATAAAAGAAAAACATTCAAACAATCGCAATAAGCATTGATTCATATATTCATCTTCAAAACACAATCAAAACACAACTTTATATATTATGATTCCTTTTATTAAACACGATATGGATAATACTTCTCCATATTATTAAAACCACCTCTTAGCCAAGTGAGATGGCCCATAACTCTAATCTCGGTGCATAAGAGGCTGAGGCAGGTGGACAAGGAGTTTCTGGAAGGCCAGCCTGGGTTACAATAGAGCCATGGTGTCTCAAAACAAATTAACAACAGCCAGGAATAGTAACATTGGCCTTTAATGCCAGCACTCAGGAGGCAGAGGCATTTGGATCTGTGTGTGTTCCAGGCCAGCCTGGTCTACAGTGAGTTCCAGGATAGCCAGGGATACACATAAGAGACCTTGTCTCAAAACAACAACAAAAAACCTACCTGACAAATGGCGGTTTGTAGGGAGCATGTGAATTTTATTTTATTTGTTGGTTTTTGTGCTGGAGTGCTGGGATTAAAGGTGTAAGCCACCACAGCCCGGCAACATGTGAATTCTTACATACCACATTTACTCAGATATTTTTTTTTCTATCAAGTATTAGGTTAAGTTGCTTCCCGTAATCTGTTGTTGCTGTTGTTCTGTTTGTTTATTTATTTTTGATAAGGGGCTGGCCTCGAGCCCTTGATCCTCCTGCCTCAGCATTCTGAGTACTGGGATTATAGGTGTGCCACTTAGCCCAGCTAGATTTATGAATTTTTTTTAGATTTATGAATTACTTATTAGGACACATTACCTAAATTGAGATACATGGGACAAGATTATTGAACATCTTAAAGCTCTGGAAACATAATAGCTTTCCAAAAATTTTAAAAATTAATGTTTAACAGTCTATGAGAATGTTTGCTTTTATCAAACCTGCGTTGAAATATTGTTATTTTAAAAATTAGGTCTCTATGTTATCTAGATATCATTTTCTTTCCAAATATAGACAGCCTAATTAAATATCGTTATTGCTAGCCCATGTCTTTACTTGGGAAAGAAAGATAAATGTGCAATATCTGAGATCTATGGATTAAGCATTTTCCCCTCTGGCTTTTCTATGTATTGTCTGGTGATTTGGGGGGAGTATGGTGATGAATCTGTGAACTAATTTTTGATCTGCATCAGCAATCTTTGAGGCAGATTTTCCATAGTATCAAGGGCTGACGCCTGACTCATCTGCAGGAGAATTACATAAATTGCTGTGTGCTGAGCTGTGGTCCTTTACTCCTCCTCAGCATCTAATTATTGCAAGGTCAAATCCGTTAATCATCACCCAGATGTGCATCACGCTCATGTCCTGAACAGATTTTTTTTTTTTTTTGCATATAGATATTTCAATGGTTTTAACTGAGGGAACCAAGCATTGAAAAAATGAAATGCCTAGCTCAAGAAAGAAACTCCAAAGATTTATTGAAGCTACATTATTTACTTATTGTGTGTACACCGCAGTGGACATGTGTGGAAGCCGGAGGACAATTTACGGGCGTTCTCTCCTTCCACCATAGGAGGGAATTGAACTCAGGTCATCAGGCCTGGCAGCAAGTGCCTTAACCCCTTGGGCCATCTTCCTGGCCCAAAAGATTTTAATGATGGTGTTTTCTTTTCTTTTCTTTTTTAAACCTAATTTCCCACTCCTGAACTTGAGACCTCATTCTCGCTATTCCCCACAGGGAATATGTGCATGCCAGCACATACCCATACATAGAAACCAAGTGGAAATCATTGCTGGTGTACACATGTGTATATATACATGTGCATGGACGTTGTCCCGAAAGAACCCACCAGAAACTTGCTGTAGTGGTCAGTAAGACATGGGACACATCTTCTCTTCCCTGTCTGTGCATGTCATCTTTTATGGGAGCTACTGTTCCCCCTTGGAAATCATTTTAGGATAAGACTGGATCACTTCCACGAATGTTCCGAAGAGAGATTCAGTCGTCTTTGGTAAGAAACTAAGCGTTTGCGGGACATCGAGATGGAGTCGAGACTTCTGCGCAGTGACACTGTGACAGCAACAGCACAGAATGACTTTGGCAGATGTTTAAGTGGGAGGCGGCTCTGACTTACCTTCCTTTGTGCCCTCGAAGGCTATAATCGTACTGGAGTCAATGGGGAGGGTAAGGCAGGTTTGCAGAACAAGACAAGGTGACTGCCGAGCACAGCAGATGGGAGACAAAGTGCTACAGATCCCTCTTTTATCTCTCTGCTGTAGCCCCCACCACGTGTAACTATAGCAAGCAAAGGACTTATTCTCATCCCACCACACACAGCGCTTAGAACTCTTGGGAGACCCTGAGGTCTGCTGAAAATACGGTAGCGTAAACATCCTCCGTGTCTGTTTATGCAGGAGCGACTTCTGGCTTGGAGCAGAGGCCCCTAATAAGATACGCACACCACTAAAACAGATGCTTATCATCTACGCTGTGTTTATTTGCTTGTTTTGGCTTTTTGAGACAAGGCTCCTCTCTGCCCCTGCGGATCCCGAACTCTGCAGTCTTCCTGTCTCAACCTCTTGAATGCTCAGGCGCACCGGTGGGCGCAACCACGCCCAGTGTATCATATTCATTCATTTAGCAGGTATCCATCGATTGACTACTATGATCTATATTTGTATGCTGCTATGCTGAGATGCTGGGGCTGGTTCCTGAATAATTCAGGATGCAGTCTATCTGCACAGCTAGCAATATCTAAATGACAAATAATCAGCAATAACAATGCTTTGTTTTATTTAAGAAGCACGTAATTTTTGCTTTCTCTCCCCTACTGTTTTTATTTCTGTGTCCTAGAAATGAAGACTTGCCCTTAATTGTTTTTTAAACATAACTTTGTGGTGGTGGTGGGGCGGGGTATTCTGTCTTGTCATCATTATTTTCCCAAAAGAAACTGATCATTGAAACCATCTATTTTGCACCATCTAGGAAGAAAGTAAATACTTTTTCTAACAAGAGTGAATTCCAGACAGGCCTGGTGGCACACATTTGTAACCCCAGTGTGTGGGAGGCGAAGGTAGGAAGATCAAGGGGTCGAAGATGTCTTCCGCTATTGAATACTAGAAGCCAGCCTGGACTGGAAGAGACCTTTGTGTTTAAAAAACAAACAAAAACAGGTGCTCGCTTCGGCAGCACATATACTAAAATTGGAACGATACAGCGAAGAAAGATTAGCATGACCCCTGAGCAAAGATGAAACGCAAATTCGTGAAGCGTTCCATATTTAAAAACAAACAAACAAAAAACCCACTTCAACAAACAAATAACCTAGGCTTGTTCAATCCCCATAAACTGCAAAATAATAGCAACAATAATAACAGTAACAACAATAATAGTGAATCTTTTTTTTTTTTGGTTTTTCGAGACAGGGTTTCTCTGTGTAGCTTTGCACCTTTCCTGGAACTCACTTGGTAGCCCAGGCTGGCCTCGAACTCACAGAGAGTTCGCCTGGCTCTGCCTCCTGAGTGCTGGGATTAAAGGCGTGCACCACCACCACCACCCGGCTAGTGAATCTTAAAGAAGAAAGAAATGAAGGAATGAAGGAGAAACCCTGTCTCAAAAAAAAAAAAGGAGGAAGGAGGAAAGAAAAGAAAACAGAGGGAGAAATAATGCATTTACTTCTCCCAAGTTAATTGGTTCCTTAAGAAAATAGGACAGCGATAATAATCCCATCATCATGGAGACGGTATCAGTATAAAAGGAATTTCTGTAAGGCACAGCAAAGAGCGAGCTCTTCTTCTTTGGCTTTGGGTACAGAAAGTTGCAGATTGCTTTTTAAGGTTTTCTAGAAGCGTCCTTCACCTTTCCAGCCTTACTCAGCAGCACACGCCTTCGCCCATTCTTCAGATAGTTTCCAGGCAGGTTGGGAAACTCAGCCCAGACGTGGGATGGGGAAATGAGGGCTGACTCCTGAGGGGGGCCATTGAACTGGGGAGAGGCCTGCAAAACAGAACAAGTCAGGAAACGCTGGGGAGCATTCCTGCCATATCTAGCATGCTTTCTTTGGGCCAGGGCTTGTCTGCGGAGTGGTCATAGACCTTTGACTGTTTTCTAGAATTTTAGCAGATTGGGTCCTAGCAGGTTCTGCCTGCTCTTTGTTGTTCCTTAAGAGGTGTGGGCGCTTGGATCTTTACTCTGCCATATTGCTCAGACTGTGTGTGTGTGTGTGTGTGTGTGTGTGTCCCCAATACAGATGCCATTCCTTAGGGGCTGCCTATCTTTTTTTTTTTTTTTTTTTAAGCCTCTTTTATTATTTTTAACTATGTGCCTATATCAGGGTATGTGCTCACCAGTGCAGTGCCCACAGAAGCCAGAGGCCTTAAGGATCCCCTGGATCTGGAATTTCAGGCGTTTGTGAGCCATGGGTGCTGGGAGTTGAACTCTGGTCCTCTGTTAGAGCAGTATGTGCTCTCTCTCTCTTTTTTTTTTTTTTTTTGGTTTTCTGAGACAGGGTTTCTCTGTGTAGCTTTGCGCCTTTCCTGGAACTCACTTGGTAGCCCAGGCTGGCCTCGAACTCACAGAGATCCACCTGCCTCTGCCTCCCGAGTGCTGGGATTAAAGGCGTGCGCACCACCGCCCGGCAGCAGTATGTGCTCTTAAGCACTGGGCCACCACCTCTCAAGCCTGCACCTTGTGTTTTTGTTTGTTTGTTTGTTTGTTTGTTTTGAGACAAGGTCTCTCACTGGCCTGGAGCTCACCACATAGGCTGGGCTGGCTGGCCCATTGAGCCCCGGAATCTGCCGGTCTCTCTCTCTCCCTAGTCCTGGAATTATAAAAGTGTGTCGCCAGCCCCAGCTTCTGTGGGTTCTAGGGACCAAACTCAGGTCTTTGAGCTCTCAGCACGAACACTTTATCCCCTTTGCTGTCTCAGGCTCCTCAGTAAGGTTTTAAAGGTTAAATTGTCCCGGATCCTGCCTCCTCTCAAAATGGGACAAATGAGTGTGTGTGTGTGTGTGTGTGTGTGTGTGTGTGTGTGTGTGTGTGCGTGCGTGCGCGCGTTTTCTGAGGATAAACAGAGAAAATGAAAGAATAAATGTGTCTGGCTCTTTGTGAACATGTGATTAAAAAAAAAATCAGTGAGAGGAATGAGGGTGAAACTCGGTTGATAGCATGCTTGTAAAAGCCCTGGATACTGGCTGCACTCCCATATAAATCAGGCGTGGCGCTGTATCCTGTAATCCCAACCCTCAAGAATTATGAGGCAGGAGGATCAGGAGCCCAAGGATGTAATTGGCTATGTAGCAACTCGGAGGAGGCCCTGGAGGACACAAGACTGTCTCAAAAAAGAAAGAAAAAATATACACGTCAGTAGTCGTTACTACGTGTGACTTGAAATCCTTACTGTTACTTCCTAGAAAATTACATTATCTCTCTGCAGTGAGCTTGAACTTCTTGCGTTGAAAGGTAGTAGTATCATTCCTTCTTGTATTGAAAGGTAGTAGTATCATTCCTTCTTGTATTGAAAGGTAGTAGTATCATTCCTTCCTCAGTGGCAGCCTCTGGACCTCAAGTATCTGGATGCCTATTTCATCTTTGACCAGAGTCTAGATCCAAAGTTATGTTTAACAAAGGCGAGATTTCTAAAGCTAGACCTGAACTACAAGAACGAGAGAACACAAATTAAATTCTTATGAGGATAAAGGATGTACATGAAGGATCGGTCCTCTCCAGAGACCCCTACCAGATAAACCAAAAAGAAATGCAGACAGGAAGCCAAAATAAAGCTGCAGGTGTTCTCCCACCAGAACACCTAAGTAGACCACTTGGAAAAGTCATGGAAATAACCCGCAAGGGGAAGCAGATTCCTTCTGGACCACTCACAGGCTCACACTGGATAACTTCTCAGAAGCAAGCGCTAAAGTGATCCAGCTGGGATCAGTACCTGCAACTCTTAAACTTGGAATTCAGTACTCAATGACGTGTTCCACCCCTCCGTGTGCTGGAGAGATGTTTTCCATTCCCTCGACTTTCTCCCACTTATTTCTTCACGAGCTTAATGACCTACCCACAGAATACCAGAGAGATGTTGGATAAAGAACTCCTGTGGAGACAGATGACTGGCTTGGCTAACGGTAACCCAGTTTCGAAATGAGAAGCTTACGTCCCTGTTACTCAAAACTTGGTAAAAGATATAGCCATGGCCTGTCTGCTTAGGCAGGAAAGTTCATGCCGTGTTTTCCAGGTATGGCCTTAAACATGTGCTTCATATCAAATACGAGGAAGGTCAAAGGAAATCTTAAAGAAAAAAAAAATCCTGGCAGGATCCTCTATGATCTATTCTCCCTGAAATCTAGGAGTCACTGTGAAAAATGAGCTCAACATTCAAGACTCTTGGGATGGCCAGATTATGAGCCGGTTTTGCAGAAGCATTTTTTAATGCAAGCCAAGGCATATCAGGAATATTTTAGATCCACAGACCATCAAGTACTGTACAGTTAGACTAGTGCAGGGGGGAAACAGCAAATATTTAGTTCCATTTATCACAGGGAGGAAAAAAACACACCCATTTGTTGACAATTGCAGTTGGCAAGCCAAACCCTGTGGCTAAACTCTGAATGGAAGATTGAATATCAGGCTTTTCTTTTCTAAAAGAAAACCAAGCATGATAAATTATAGCATAGAGCAAATAGGAGAATCACGTTGGCTTTAACCCTGACACAGCTCTCTTGTAAGGAAGCAGAAAATGTTTCACCTAGGACAGCTTCATGTAAAACTCAGACCCACACTCTACACACACACACACACACACACACACACACACACACACACACACACACACACACACTCTTCATTAATTTTTTTGGAAGAAAGCTCATGGAGAAAAATACTAAGGAATACAGTATTGTTTGCCATGAGAGATATTTCAAATATTTCTCTTCTCACAGGCTGAGAAGTGGACGCTTGTTTCTGGTTCCACCCAGAAGTGGGACTCATTCCCTGTAGTACACTTTTGCAGCACAGTGACTCAAAGCCATCACACTTAGCCTCTAGCCCACACCAGTGGATACACACTAGTCAAGCTGTGTTATTTCCTTTTGGCAGAAGTTGGCCAAAGCCAGATGGGGTGCCTCAAACTACACCAATGCCTTAAACCCACTACTCCTTTTAGACGGAACCCTGGCATGGTTGTCCATCCTTGCTGAAGCCAGAGTCAAATCAGTTAGAAAGAAATGTGCCTTAGAAATGTTAGGAAATCTTGCTGCAGGGTTTTTTTTTTGTTGTTGTTGTTGTTTTTGTTTTTTTATTTATTTAATTTTTTTTTGATACATACTAATAGCTTACTGAATTCTATCTGAACTTGTGCAAAGAGTTTTGCAGGGTTGTGTTGTTTGTTTGTTTGTTTGTTTGTTTGTTTTCAGACACATAGTATGCCGTGGTCATAGAAAACAATATGGAAGATGCACTGGCCGGGTGTGTTAGTGTCATTGTGTCTACTAGTAGACTAAGGCCTAACAGGTCTTGGTTTTTGCTTTGTGTGTGTGTGTGTGTGTGTGTGTGTGTGTGTGTGTGTGTGTGTAAAGAAGAATACTTAGAAGGAGGAGGAGGAGGAGGAGGAGGAAGAAGAAGAAGAAGACGAAGAAGAAGAAAACAAAACCAGAGTTGCAGTGTCAGAGGCAAATAGCAGGTCAGGCCACAGCCCTACCTCAAAGGTGGGGAGTCTCCCCTGTCATTTATGGAGACATCGGCTACTCCAAATTAACTACACCCTGTAGCACTTCAAATTCAGAAGGCTTGGTGCACCAGAAGAAACTAAAACACACGTGCTAAACCCCATCTTGGCGCCATTGGTATGTCCTTCGATCCCCAGAGCCCGAGTTGAATGGGATTTTCGTTCTTATTTTATTCATCTCTACTTGGCTTTTGAGCTGGAATCACTCACTATAGCCTTGAGTGGCTTTGAACTAGTAATCCTCCTGTCTCAGCCTCCCAAGTGCTGAGATTACAGGTGTCGCATCACTGTACCTGGCTCTGACTCTCCTTTTAATGGTGTGGGGAGTAATCATTCATTCACTGAACAAATGCTGGCGGATGTCTACTGTGTTCCAAGTACCTCTTTTAAGTACTCAATGTTTATGAGAGACCACAAAGAAAACAAATGAGAAAATTGTTATTTCAGGAGATAATCACTACCACCGGTAAAAGATAAGCAGGACAAGGTAAGGAAGTTCCCATTCCAATAGGGCACTGAGAAAAGATGGACTGAAAGGTGACATTTGAGCCCATAGCTGGAGATGAGTGTTGTGTGCATATCTGAGTGAGAAAGTTCTAGGCTCAGGACTTAGCACATGCAATGCCTATGAAGAAGTCCTTTTAATTTTGCGCCAGATGTTGCAGGAATCTTAAAAGTTCTTATTAATAAAATCAAACCCGAGGCCAGTTATTGGGGTCAATGCTGGTAGATCAAAGACAGAACAAGCCACAGCTATCTCACCTTGCCAATTCCTCAGCTGGTCCTGTTTCCTCAGACTGGAAGCTTCTGTGTCCTCATCCCAATGGCTCTCAGCTGAACTGCTGCTAGAAGCCTGAATACTTAACCAGCCAAATGCTTAACCAGCCAAATGCTGCTAGTTTCTGGTCCTCACGCCTTATATATCTTTCTGCCTTCTACCACCACTCTCTGGGATTAAAGGCTGGCTTTCTGGGATTAAAGGCGTGTGTCACCATGCTTGGCTGTTTCCAATGTGGCCTTGAACTCACAGAGATCCAGAGGGATTTCTGTCTCTGGAATGCTAGGATTAAAAGGCGTGTGCTATCACTGCCTAACTAGTGGCTTTTCTGTTCTCTGACCCCAGATAAGTTTATATAGGTACACAATATTTTGGAGAACACAATACCACCACACTGCCTTATTTACATAGAGTTTATTCAATAAACAGCAAAGTCGATTCTTTCTTTTTTTATTTTAAGCAGTATCTCACATTGGAGCTCAAGCTAGCCTGGAACTCACTTTACACCCATGACGGCCTCAAAACTCTCATTGCAATCCTCCTGACTTAGCCTCCTGAGTGTACTGGAACGAAATGTAGACATCGGCCACCATGCCTGGCTTTTAACAGCAAAGTTCTTTGATCTAAAGTTCCTACCCCCTCACATTTCCCCAGCCTCCCCGTCATCACAGTCCTGTATTTCTCAACCTTCGTACTGCTCTGAACAGTTCCTCAGCTGTGGTGACCTCCAACCATAAAGTTATTTTCATTGCTACTTCCTAACTGCAATTTTGCTACCATCACGAAGCATGATGTAAATCTCAATGTTTCCGGATCGTCTTAGGTGACCCCTGTGAAAGGGCCATTTGACCCCCAGAGGGGTCACAACCTGCAGGTTGAGAACCACTGCTGTAGACATGTCTGATGGTCTGAATGTGGATGATAGGAACACTGACAAATCACTGAAATTTACAATTTCACCCTACCCTTAATCCTAACTCTTGGTTGTCCCATCCTTCCCAATGAGGAGAGTAAGGCTGAGATTAAGTCCCATCCCTTGGTGTGTGTACATAGTTAAGGGTAGGGTAGTCTTAATTTCAACCTGCTACATATAATTCTAAAGCCCGTGGTCCAGTTGTATGTATTTTTACCCACCATGCTCTAAGACGAACACACGGAGCTTGTCCTACCCACTGAACTGCACTGTCAGCACCACAAACCGCCCACCTACCAGTGTTTCCAGTGGGAAGTCACTTCATTCCCTTCAGAGTCTTTCCCCCCATCTATTGATTAGGAAGATTCAACTAAATCATCCGTCAGGTACTTTCAAGACACATATGCTGCGGTTCCCTGAGAACATTAACTTTAGCGACTTTAATGCACTTGGAGTCCCACCAAATCAATGTTGTGGTCGATAAACACCCATTGATTGCCATCTCTCCGAGTCGGGCACAGTCTACAAACACCGTGCCACAAGGAAATTTTACTTAAGAATTTAATCAAGTGCTTGGGAGTCGAATACACCGAGGTTGGGTTTAGACACCTTGGTCTCCTGTCGACTCTCAAGTGGAAACGCGGATGCCTGCGTGTCTGGGCAGGAAATTTGAGGCAGTGCAATGGAGGAGTGGATGTATATATTTGGCTTGGTGCCAAGCACACATTTTCAATATCTTAAAACCCCTCTTCCAGTCTCTGCTACGGTTGAAACTTACAAATGCAGATATATGATATGTGATCGTTGATAATGGCGATATTGTTGAAAATGGTCTATAAGAAACTAAGCTTTCGTAGAGAATCAAAAATAAACGGGCATCAGCCTACCACAGCCTGTTTGTGCCACCCCATTTATGCTTCAGTCAACGTCAGGGAATACATTCATGAGAGTGAGGACTGTACCTCTCTGTCCACACTGGTCCATACACTAGCTGTCCCACCACTTATCCACAGACATGGATTACTGAATTAAGTTGAGTGTGTACCCGAGTCTTGAGAAACGAAAGTCAGTTCTCGGACGACAGCTTGAAATATATAGCACAGACTTGGACTCTGGGGAACGGGCATATAGTTCAGAGGCAGAGCACAGTTCAATATTCAGCACTGGGTCTGAATACAAAACCAAACAATAGTATTGTGAGGCTGAACAGATAATAATAATGATGAAAATACTAAAATAATAATAAAGACGTGGACTCTAGCTCTCAGTTGGTTGACAGACACTGTTACATTTATCTCTAGTCCCATTTCCTTCACCATAAAGTAAGAAAGTAGTGAAGAAAGTCCCATTCTGTCTCCCTACGTCTAATCCTAGAACTCTGTGTATTGGTGTCCAATCCAGACACGGTTGATCTGGGCCAGGGGTGGAACTCGGGCGTAGAGCTCTTGCTTGGCTTGTGGCAAGGCCAAGGCCTGTACTGGATCCTCAGCACTGCCCCTTCCACCCTGACATTTTTTTTTTCTTAACAGAAATCCAAGCTGTCTGTCTTGACCTTAACTAGTCCAGAGTTGAAAGAGGACTGGGTGGTAAACTGCTTTACCAACTAACATTCACAGGAGCCAAGTTGGAAAATACTGAAACCAGTAAGAATGTCAATGAAATAAAAACCACGGAAGGAGGAAGATTTGTCTAGGTGCTTGGTATCACGATCTCTTCAAGGGTCAAGAACAGTCATGAGTCTCACAGTGTGTGGGCATAAGTAGCGTTAGGCAGCCCAATGGAGATAAATCACCAATCCACAGAGATCAAAGCCATTAAAGCCCTATTGCTGACCCTACACACCAGTCACCCGACCAGACTCCTGCTGTCCCTGTCCAAACGCCACCTCTGTGCCAGCGGAGGTTGGTAATGACAAACGCACAGACAGGTTTGTCGTGGTGACGCAGGGTGGGCACAGACACAGCCTGCTGCTGTGTGTGACAAGAAGGCGTAACTGCCCAAGTCAGAGGCATGGGAAACTCAGTCAGCTGTGAGTGAAGTCCCAGTGCAAAGTGCCAAAGGGTGACGACCCAGTGGCCCAGAGCTAGGGTGAGTGTTCCCCCAAGGTAACTGTAGCTGGGCACAAGAAGAGAGTCCTCATGTGTTCCCAGGTCTGCCACACCTAAGTTGAGCTCACTCCAGCAGCCAAAGACTAGGGGACTGCTTTGACCCTGAGTGACCATCCACCTGGTCGCTAACTCCCAAATGTCAGACTATCTGGGATTCCCATCTTTTGTTTCCTGTCATTCACGGTCCTGACAAATTCTTCTAGCTGCCCTTCACACCCATTCTATCCACTCTGTCTTCATGATGCCCCTCTGGTCCACCGTCTCGTCAGGTCTTCTCTGGGGTTACAAAGAAGTCGTCATCAGCTCATCTCCTTATTTTCCACCTCTGCTCGGTCACCCAGACTGACAAGGATCCAGAATTCCCACAGCATGCAGCACACGCCTATATTTAAAACCTTTTTTCCATTGGACCTAGTTTCCAATCCTTTTTCCCATGTGCCCTCTGTTCCCATATGGTTTTTCTCCCAACAGTTGCCCAAACACGCCTGGTTCACTGTGACTCTCACACCTTTGTTTGTGCCGTCCCACCCACCTTGGGCACAGACGGCCTCCTCACGCTTCCAACTGTTGCCGGTAGTTTGAAAACTTGCTCAGTTCTACTTCTTCCTTGAACTCTGGGTTAGCAACTTCTCCCACTTTGTTACTTCCGCCTTCCAACGCTGACAAAACTTTAAAGCTGTGCAACATGCTTCCCACTTAGAGGAACTTAAAAAGGTCCGTCTCTGTACTGTGGGTGTCTATGCCTGCCCCTTAGTCAGAACATGATGAGCTGGGTCAATGAATTGTCTATGCACCTTTATAGAAAGCAAAGATGCTGTATCCTGAATGTATTTACTGAATGCAACAATCCCATTAAAAGCAGTTAATGGAAGAAGACCCTTTGTCCTCCTGGACATAAAGAACTGGACTCACAATTAGCAATTTTGTTTTGTTTTTGAGATAGGGCCTCATGTAGCCCAAGTTGGACTGTAGGAAAGCATGACCTTAACATCCGACCTGCCTGCCTCTGCCTCCCGTGTGCTGGAATCACAGGTATGCACTACCACGCCTGGTTTATGGGATCCTGGAGATTGAACACAGCGCTTCACGAATGCTAGGCATGCACTCTACCAAGTGAGCTACAGCCTTAAAATTAGCATTTTGAAGGCAGAGTTATAAGACACCAGTCAGTACACCTTCCTGAGAGCTGTGCCCGACTCCCCAGCTGCCCACTTCACAGCTCTGGGTCATGCACCTGGAAGTGGAAGAGAACTTCTCCAGCTAAGTAGAGAAGCATTTGGAGAATCTCTGTCATAGATTAAGGAGGGATAATGATTTTAACACAAACTGCTTAAATGATTTATGGAAAGTTATGTGAAAATTATTATGAATAAGTCATGAATAAATTTGAGACAAATTCAAACAAGCTTACCTAGCTTTTTTTTTTTTTTTTTTTTTTTTTTTTTTTTTTTTTGGTTTTTCGTGACAGGGTTTCTCTGGGTAGCTTTCCGCCTTTTCCTGGAACTCACTACCAAGGCTGGCCTTGAACTCACAGAGATCCGCCTGGCTCTGCCTCCCAAGTGCTGGGATTAAAGGTGTGCGCCACCACCGCCTGGCGCACCTAGCTTTTTTCTTGTCAACATCATGAGTGATTTATAATCTCTCTCTCTCTGTCTCTCTCTTTCTCTCTCTCTGTCTCTGTCACACACACACACACACACACACACACACACACACACACACACACACACACACTGTTTTGGACCAATGTTCTTCAAATGAAGATGAAGAGTGGAGAAAAATGACCATAATGGCCTCCTTCCTAGTCTTCTCTCCACCACTGAACTTTCTGTTGACTTGAGGCATTTTACAGAATTGACCTTTTGTCTCTCCCATCAGCAGATCTATTAATGATTTATTTCCAGGTTTGCTTCCTAGAGTCTTTTGAAGAATTTTAGACACCGACATCTCCTGAAATACTATATTCCGATGTTCTTCATCTTCTGATGTATAAATACCAAAGTGATACGTGCAGGTTTCCAAACTGTAATATTAAACATCAGAAAATTTACCCTGCCTGAACTACAGGGCCAGTTCAAGGTTTAGCAAGGGTCTGTCCTAAAAGAAAATGTGTACTTTGGAAAGAGGGTGTGTGGTCTAGTTCAGCGGTGTAGTACATGCTTACCCTGTGTGTGAAGTCCTGAGTTCAGTCCCCCACAGTTCCCAGTACCCACCCACCCCCCTCAAATAGAAGAAAGAGAGAGGGGATAGTTAAGGGGGAGTCTGGAATGTAGCTCCCCTGGTGTAGTGTCTACCTAGCACGCTGGCATGCATGAGGTCCTTGGTTTGATTCCCAGCACCGCATCCGCAATGGCAGCACTTAAGAAGAGGATCAGGAGTTCAAGGTCAGCCTGAGCTACATAAAAACTAATTAACCAGCTGACTAGATAAACAAATGGCAGCGGAGATGAAACAGATTGGCTAGATGTTGATAACTGCTTAAACCGGATGGTAGGTAGATACAGGTCTAGAAAACTAATGCAGGGGTATGTTTGAAATTTTCTGTAGTAGCACATTTAAGAGTTCCATACTGTCACTATAGTCCCCTCTAGCCACCCTCTGTCACATCCTCAGAGTGGAAGTCCTGTAGCGAAATCTCCTTAACTATTTATCCAAAAGCACCTACTCCTCTGGGCATGTCTGGTTTTGACCTGACTTCAGAGCCAGGTCTCCTACGAAGACTCAGCAGGATCCACAATAATGAATTTTCTCACTTCTCTGCGGAACCTACAGCTATAGGATTTAGTTGTGGCTTACGGCCAATTAACTGTGACGGTGGGCATACTGATTCATGGATTCATACTTGAGCAGCACTGTAGAGGAATTATGAAGAATGGCCTGTTATACTCACCCGCCAACACACAGAACAAGGAATTCTTTTTTTTTTTTTTTTTTTTTTTTTTTGGTTTTTCGAGACAGGGTTTCTCTGTGTAGCTTTGCGCCTTTCCTGGAGCTCACTTGGTAGCCCAGGCTGGCCTCGAACTCACAGAGATCCGCCTGGCTCTGCCTCCCGAGTGCTGGGATTAAAGGCGTGCGCCACCAACGCCCGGCTCAGAACAAGGAATTCTTGACGGCTCTGACGTGAGCAGGAAATGCTCCCAAATAAAAGACATTCTGAAAGCAAATAGTGATGCAGAATCATTCATGAGCAAATGAGCTCCAAAGGTCACAAGGCCAGCAGGTAGCTACAGACTTCAGTGTAGAAAGACAGTTTGTATATGGTAATTTTCCATAACGGTATAGTTCTGTTGTTGTTGTTTGTTGTTTGACTTTTGTTTCTCCTGACAGGGAGTCTCTGTATAGCCCTGACTGTCCTGGAACTCACTCTGTAGACCAGGCTGGTCTAAACAGAGACACAGCTGCCTCTGCCTCCCGAGTGCTGGGAGCAAAGGTGTGTGCCACCACCGCCCGGCTCACAGTTTTTAAAGCACTGAGAACTTTTTGCAATTAGAAAATGTAAAAGGTGGTGAAAATCATAGACTATTCTTTATGGTTGTTAAGTTTATGTGTACATCAGAACATTTTAATTACTCACACTCCTCTCACAAGGAGCTGTGTGATTTATATGAAGCATGTTTAATGGTGATTCTCAAAATGCAGGCATGGGAAGGTTCTAGTCTGTGCCTTTCTTCCTCCCTCCCTCCCTCTCTCTCTTTTTTTCTTTCTTTTTCTTGAAATTGTTTTCCCCAAACCCCCAGGACAGAAGCTTGATCCCTAAGTCTCACTCACAGATTTTAATCAAGAACTGGACCTCTGAGCTACCCTCCCTCCCGCCATGTTTCGTGCAAATGAAAACCTGTGTTACAATTGCCAGGAATTTCTATTCGTTTATTTAGAATATTTACATATCAAACAGTTTTCATGCCTGCCAGATTTATTTACAGATATAGAATGATAATCTTCCTCAGATTTTTAAAAACTGTAAAAAGAGCACATAACAGCTGGCTGGTGGTGGTGGTACATGCTTTTAATCCCAGCACTCAGGAGGCAGAGGTGGGCGGATCTCTGTGAGTTCAAGGCCAGCCTGGGCTACAGAGTGAGTTCCAGTAGAGACGCAAAGCTATGCAGCGAAACCATGTCTCGAAAAACAAACAAACAAACAAAAAAACCAAAACAAACAAATTTTTTTAAAAAAGCACTTAACATGAGATTTAAGTGTACAGTGTACAATAATATAGCAATATTGACTATGGACATAGTGTGGTACAGAAGTTCTCTACAACATAACCATCTTGAATGACTGAAGCTTTACATCCTTCATTTCCCAATCTCCTTTCCCCACCCCAGAAACCAGCATTCTGCCCCTACCCCTGCCCCTCTTCTGTGTGTTTGACTATTAATATGTTCACGTCGTAGAAGCCGGATTATGAACAGTTTACACTTCTGAATCTTGTTTCACTTAGCACAAGGTCCTCAGGGCTCATTCATGTTGTCACATGTGACAGGATTTCCTTCTTTTCAAAGGCCAAATAATATTCCATTGTAAGTCTGCACTGCGGGTACTTTATCCATTCATCCGTTCATAGACATTAGACTTGTTCCGTCATCTTGACTGTTGTGAATAATGTTGCAACGAAGAATATCAGAGCACAAAGACCTCCACACCCTGATTTCCATATGTCCTTTCCTGTGACTCCCTAAGAGAAGGAACGTGTCCTACGGTATAAATTAACACATCACTTCCTTCGTCACAGAAGTCTTCTTTCTTAAAATTTTTATTAATCATGATGACGCATGTGTGACTGTGTGTGCACATGCCACGGCACATGTTTAGAGATCAGAGGACAGCTTCCAGGAATCAGTTCTCTTTTTACACCGTGGGTTCAGGTTTGGGCAGCCAGGGCTTTTACCCATAGAGCCATCTTGCCGACCCAAGGAAGTCTTGGAGAAAAATTCAGAAAAATAACCCAGCATCCTTAGTGACACGGCTGAGAATTTTATTACCATGATGGAAATAATTTACCCACTGAGTGTTTCATGAGGCTAGAGACTTTTCACAGTTATTAGATTAGATGATCACACTACAAAATACATAGAAGTGGAATGTCCATTTTGCCATCAAGATACATTTCACTAACTAAAGACATATTTGAGATCTACACATCATGATAGTATGAAGTTGCTTCCCCAAATGTATCGGTGCTGCTCTTTGGAATATATTATAAGCAACCTAGTGTAGACACAGGAGAAGAACTACAAGGGTGAGGCTAGCCTGGGCTACATAGTGAGTCTCTGTTTCCAGACATGAGAGTTTGAAAAACTTAGGACTATATATATTGAATCTGTACGAGAGTCTCTAAATTAAATAGCAAGTATTACATATGTGTATATAAATCACTTAATATAAAGATTCTACTGCAACTATGTCATAGTTATTTTTGTTGTTGTTGTTACTATAAGAATGTATCTGGGGCTGGAGAGATGGCTCAGAGGTTAAGAGCACTGACTGCTCTTCCAGAGGTCCCAAGTTCAATTCCCAGCACCCACATGGTGGCTCACAACCATCTGCAATGAGATCTGGCTCCCTCTTCTGTGTGCATAATAAATAAATAAATCTTGAAAAAAAAAACAAAAACAAAGAATGTATCTGACAAAAGCTGTTTTCGGGGAGAAAGGGATTATCTAGTCTTGAGGTTTGGGGGTGCAGCCCATCATGGTGGGAAAGTCACGGCAGCAGGCTGTGTCATGTCACAGAGGCAGCTGGTCACGTTGTACCCAGTCAAGAAGCAGAGACAAAGAATGCCTTTGCTCAGCTCACTTTTGCGTGTTTTTAGAAGTCCAGGATCCCAGCCCTGGGAATGGTGCCACCCACTTTGACGTCTTCCCACTTCAATGAAGCCCATGGAGATATTTCCTCATGGGCACGCTCAGAGATTCCTTTCCTGGGTGATAACAGAGTCAACATGTTAACATCTGAGCCTAGACTTCACAAATTATGAGAGAAGAATTCTTTCATCTTACTTTTGTTTACTATTTATTATTTTAAAAGACAGTGTCTCACTGTGTACTCCTGGCCAGCCTGGAACCCACTCTGTAGACCAAACTGGCCTTCACCTCCCAGAGATCCTCCTACCTCTGCCTCCTAAATGCTTCATTTAAAGGCATGTGCCACCATGCCAGGCTAGAAGAATTCCTTTTGAAGTTCTCTTCATTAATATGCATTTTTCACAGGCAGTATTTACTAAAATTACAATTTGTGTTATGTACAGCTCTACAACAGCTATTAAGCCATCGTTATGGTCCTCTGCAACAGTTGTGTAGTCTGTACAGTGTACTAATACTGACAGAGAGATAGACAGAGAGAGGGAAAATTAAACTCCAGTCCCCAAATGCTTTTCCAGCTATGAGCTTGATGGTAAAACTACTCTAGGCCTAGGGTGACCAGCATTCCTAGTTTGCATAGGATTAAAGGGGTTCTCATGTATAGTACTTCATAAGCACCCCCAGGAAGGGCACAGGATGCTGTACGTACAAGCCTTAACTCCAGAATCCCCACCACAGAACAGTATGCCTGGAACCAGTGACGTGGTAACTGGATTTTCACATCAGTTTTTTTTTCCCCTTCTGTTTTCAAGGTGAAAGATCCGTGTAATCATGCCAACATCCTGACCAAGCCGGATCCAAGAACCTTTTGGACGAATGATGATTCAGGTATTGTTACATCCATGACCCAGGTCCTGGAATGTGCTAGGTGCATTCTGTATTGGTTATTTGCAGGCTTGTGCCTAGCCTCGCGCATACATATAGTTCATTATCAATTTTATTCTCATGAACATCCTTTCATTATATTTCTCTACTTTGGTATCTGAGGTATCTAGACCATCTGGTATACCTTTGTGGTTTGCAAAGTATATTCCAGTGCTGGGGAACTGAGGAGTGGAACTATTTCTTAGGATCTTGGGGAGAACAGTAGAATTAACGTAGGTAAGTACATTACCTCAAATTTCTGAGCGGACATGATGGCTCACGCTTCTAATCTCAGTACTCAGGAGATTGAGTCAGGAAGATCAAGGCCAAGAGCTCAAGGCCAGCCTGGGCTGTATAGAAAGGAAAAGGTATTCAAAGAACCTAAAATAAATCATACATTAAAAGCCTTATGGGATAATGACTGTTGGATTCAATGGTCTGAAGCCCATCAGGATAAGACGAACACGGCTCTGTGAGGTGAGACACTGTGCTTCAAGTTATACAAGACCAACAGGGCACAGAACTCACAGGTAGAGCATGGTCCTAGCACGTACAAGGCTCCGGGTTTACTCCCGAGCACCACCAATAAAACGAAAACTGAGCAAAACGAGAGTCCTTGGATTTGGGCTGGGATTAAAGTTCCACGTTAGAGGGCTTAACTAGCATGTGTCACTAGGTTCAAGGTGTAAGATTGAACAAAAGAAATCAGACAGAGTCTCAAGTGTGCTCTGGAAGCAGAAAAGACTTTTTTTTTTTTTTTTTTTTTTTTTTTTTGGTAAGCCGTAAGGCTGAAATGCACTGAGTAGACACTAGAAATGAAAGGGGGCGGGGCTGAAGCCCAAAGGAGCTAAAACACCAAGAGAATGGGGCTGTCACCTTCTCTAATTAAGTAGGGTCTAATGAAATAGAAAACCCGTGCTGATCCTTAATATTTATGTTCCGCCTCACACATTTATGAAGTGTGTTCTCGAAAATTTAATTTGGTGTCTGCAGCGGGCCTGTGAAATAGGAGGGGCCATCTAACCCTCGGTGGGTGGGTGGGTCGGGGCTAGAAAGGAGGTAACAGTCTAGAACCTCTGACACCGTCCAAAACCCAGAACAGCCAAAGGCTGGGGGCGGACAGAGCCCAGCTCCAGCTGCCACACTCTGCTGCTACCTGGGGAGAAACAGCTCTCCTGTGAGGAGCAGCGGGGCTGTGTGCTTTTATCTATTCTTCCTAAAACAGAGTCAAAGACTGCGTCCATCAACAGACGCAAGGGACTTGGGGGCGGGGATGTGAAAACCTCTCTGAAGGGTTTCTTTTTCTTTGAAAGACCAAGTTTGCAGTCTAAACTTATCAACTTGATCTGTCTCTTTTTCTGTTTTTTTTTTTTTGTATGATGTATGTCTTTTGAAGATGAGAAAACATGAAAGTGCCGTGGTCTATTTATGCCATCATTTCAGTCCATTAGCCGAACAAAACCTGCCATAAACAAGCTGTCTGCTGGCCAAGACTGCCAAGAGCTGCAGCTTGTGTTGTGAAGGAACGAAGCAGAAGGAGGGCTTCGCATCAATGATTCCTGATACGATGGAAAGAGAATGGAAGGAGAAGGGACTTAATCTGGGACAGGCACGAAGACCTTGGGTACTTTTAGGAGGCAGAGAAACTAAACAAGAACACTGCAGGCAAAGTATGTCTGAGGCAGGGGCATTGTGAGTTGGAGGCTAGCCTGAGGTCTACAGGGTAATATTCGGTTTCAAAAATTAAATTTAGAGAGATAAAAATAGAAGTCTGAGCTCGGCGATGGTGGTACACGCCTTTAATCCCAGCACTTGGGAGGCAGAGCCAAGCGGATCTCTGTGTGTTCGAGGCTAGCCTGGTCTACAGAGCAAGATCCAGGGAAGGCACCAAAGCTGCACAGAGAAACCTTGTCTCGGGAAAAAAAAAAAAAGAGAGAGAGAGAAAAAAGAAAAGAAATCTGTCCTATCTACTCACTTTGAAAACTTTTGTGTGATTTGGGGGTTATACTGGGGTCCCTCCTGTAGCACCCCCTCTTTCCTAACAACAACAGGAGCCATCCATGTCTAGCAGAATTTTCTTTCTGTGTAGTTATTCATGCAATTACGGAGACAAGAGCATTAAAATCTTCATGTATAGTGGTGGCATTGTCCCATGAATGTTTAATTGGGTCAGTTTTTGTCACACACACACACACACACACACACACACACACACACACACACACACGTTGTGTGTAGTGTCTATGTGTATGTGTGTCCACCTGCCTGTGCACTTGGGTGCTTTCCGAGGTCAGAGGACAAACTGGGTGTCATTCCTCAGACACTATCCAACTTTTTCTTGAGACAAGGTCTCTCTGTGGCCTAGAATTCAGACTAAGTAACCAGCGAGTCCCAGGGATCCATCCATCAGCCTCTGACTCCCCGACAGTGGGGTCACAAGGGCATCAGCACCACACTTGGCTTTTTCTGCATGAGTCCTGGGGATTGAGAGCATGTCCTCATCACCAGCTGAGCTCTCTCCCCTGACTCTTTACCACATATATTGTTAAGTTTTGTTGTTAGGCACGTGTATTTTTATGATTGTTGGGATTTATTATTTATTTACTTTGAGAGAGAGAATGAAAACCTCATTCTGTAGCCCAGGCTGGCCTTAAACTCCCTATAGATTTTAGCTTCTAGTTGGTAGGAATCCTCCTGCCACCGGGCAGTGGTGGCGCACGCACTTAATCCCAGCACTTGGGAGGCAGAAGCAGGTGGATCTCTGTGAATTTGAGGCCAGCCTGGTCTACAGAGTGAGCTCCAGGACAGAAACCAAAGTCACACAGAGAAACCCTATCTCAAAAAAAGAGAGAAAGAAAGAAAGAAAGAAAGAAAGAAAGAAAGAAAGAAAGAAAGAAAGAAAGAAAGAAAGAAAGAAAAGAAAAGAAAAGAAAAAAAGAAAGAAAAGAAATCCCCTTGCCTCAGCTTCCAGGAAGCTGAGTTTACAGATATGAGATAATCATGCTTGGCTTTTATCTCTTTTTATTTTCTTTACTTTTTCCTCTCTCTCTCTTGCTGTGGCATGTCTTTCTATATGCTGTGAATATGTGTTGCTCTGATTGGTTGATAAATAAAGCTGTTATTGTTGATAAACAAATGTCTCGCCAATATTGAGGCAGAATAAGGTTAGGTGGTACATTCAAACTAAAGAGATTAAAAATAAAAAATAAAAAAAAAAGATCAGAAGAGAGGCTGCAAACCGCCAGGAGGAAAAGCAAGATGTGATAATGCCAGTAAGCCACAAAGCCACATGACATAAAATAATTGGAATGGGTTGAAATAAGTTCTAAGAGCTAGTTAATCATGTGCCAGAGCCATAGGCCATACAGTTTGTAATTAATATTAAGCCTCCAAGTGATTATTTTATAAACAGCTGTGAGACCGCGGGGTGGGTGGGGTCGGAGAAACTTCCGACTACACTGTGTGTGTGTGTGTGTGTGTGTGTGTGTGTGTGTGTGTAAGAGAGAGAGACACAGGCTCTCACTGAGTGTCTGTCTTAGATTGGGTTTTTGTTGGTGTGAAAAGACACCATGACCACGGCAATGTGTCTATCTAATTTTATAAAGGAAACATTTCATTGAGGGTGGCTCGCTTACAGTTCAGAGGTTCAGTCCATCATGGAAGAGAGCATGGTATCGTGCAGATAGACATGGTACTGGAGAAATAGTCAAGTGTTCTACATCTTGTAAGCAACAGGAAGTTGACTGACACACTGGGTGGTGTCCTTAGTAATGAGACCTCAAAGCCCGCCCCCACAGTGACACACTTCCTGCAACAAGGCCACACCCAATCCAATAAAACCATACCTCCTAATAGTGCCACTCCCTATGAGACTACAGGATTTGGGGGACCAATCACATTCAAACTACCACAGTGGCCTTAAACTCATGAACTAGATCAGGATGGTGAAGTGTAAATCTAATTAATCTTATCAGTAAAAACCAGCAGTCAGATATCAGGGTAATAACCTGAAAGGTCAGAGAAACAGAGGAGCAGCCACCAGTGACCTCCTACCTCTCTAGATCCTCCAACCAAAAGGGATGAGATCCTGTCTCCACTCCACCTTATCACTTCCTGTCTCCACCTCCTGAGTGCTGGGATTAAAAGCATGAGCCATCACGGCCCAGCTTCTATGGTTAACTCCAGCTCCGACCTCTGATCTCCAGCAAGCTTTATTTATCAGAACACAAACAAAATATCACACAATAGGATCACCACGAACTCAAGTGTGATCCTGTTTCTGCCTCCCAAGAGCTGGAACTGCAGGTATTGTGGACCACACCTAGCTCATTTTGTTTGTGAAATTGTTCTTGTAAAGTCCAGTCTGGGTAGATGGCGTCTTTCTTTCATTGGTTTAGCATGTGTGGCGGCATCTCCTGCACTATAACGTTTTCTGATGAGAGGTCAGCAACGTTCTAGTTAGCACAACTCTAAACGCAACATGGTTTTCGCTGTCACTGTCTCTCAGTATTAGGGACAGAATTTAGGGATTTTTTTATGTGCTAATCAAGTGCTCTTACACAGAGCCCAATCCCTAGAGTTGTTTATTTACTCACCTACTTACTTTTAATTAGATTAATTAGATTTTTCCCAATTTGAGTACTGTATTAGAGTTCTCTAGAGAAGCAGAATTTATAGACTGAATCTCTCTGTATATATAGAAAGGACCTTTATTACAATGATTTACAAGCTATGGTCCAACTAATCCAACAATGGCTAGCTATGAATGGGAAGTCCAAGAATCCAGAAGTTGTTTAGTCTACAAGGCTGGATGTCTCAGCTGGTCTTCAGTAGTTGCTGGGATCCCAAAGAATTAGGCTCTAATGCCAAAGAAGGAGTGGACAAGGCAAGAGCAAGCAGGCAAAGAGCAAAAGCGTCCATCTTCCAAGTCCTTATATAGGCTTCCAGCAGAAGGTATGGCCCAGATTAAAGACATGTGTCTTCTCGTCTCAAAGGTCCAGGCAAGAAGTAGATCCATCCACTTCAAATCAAGCAAAAAAAAAAAATAGCTCACAGATGTGCCCTCCATTTCCAGATTGTAGCTTATTCCAGATGTAATCAAGTTGACAACGTAAATAGCCATCACAAGTATAAATATGCTGAAGTAGGCTATATAGTCTTTGTTTGTTTGTTTAATTGAGACAAGGTTTCCCTGTGTCTCCCTGGCTATCCTGGACTCACTCTGTAGACCAGGCTGGCCTGGAACGCAGAGATCCACCTGTCTCTACCTCCCAAGTGCTGAGACTAAAGGCGTGCGCCACCACTTTGCCCTGGCGGCTGGGGGATTTCTACCAACTGGAAGCTAGACTCTGTAGTGTGCCACCACTGCCCAGCAATATAGTCTTTGAAGTAGACGTAGACACCTCAGATCTAGGACATTAAATATTCTAGTTAAAAGTTGTTTTCTTGCTGACCATGCTGATACACACCCTTTAATCCCAGCACTAGGAAGTCAGAGGCAGGCGGATCTTTGAGCTCAAGGCCAGCCTGGTCTACAGAGTGAATTCCCACCAGACATCCAGGGATACATAGAGATATTTTGTCTCACAATCAAAAAGAATTTCTGGAGGGACTGGAGAGATGGCTCAGTGGTTAAGAGCACTACCTGCTCTTCCAGAGGTCCTGAGTTCAACTCTCAACAACCACATGGTGGCTCACAACCATCTTTAGTGGGATCTGATGTCCTCTTTGGCATAAAGTTGTACATGTAGATAAAGCACTCATATACATAAATAAAATTATATATATATAATTGTGTATATATATATATATATATATATATATATATATATTTTTTTTTTAAAGAATTTCTGAGGATCAGCTCACCCTGAAGTCTGGCAGGGAGGTTTTCACATCCAGTGTCCTTTTGCATTCAGAAGACTGGCATGCTCTTCTGCCAAATGCAAGTGCCGATAGAGACACAAAATTATGTTTAAGTCTTGTTTACACATTTATGATTTATAAATGTCCCTTAACATGGAGTATGAGGAAGGAGCCAGGTGTTGGGGGTCACTCGAGAGACAGGCGGGAGTATCAATCACAAGTTTGAGGTCAGCCTGACTATGTGGTAAGACCAAACCATCTCAGGAAGAAGGGAAGAAGGAAGGAAGGAAAGAAGAAAGGAAGAAGAGGCGGGGGTAAAACAAAGGGGGAAAACAAATCAGCCTGTTTTTAAGTTCACCCTTTTTCACTGGGGTGAGAGTCCCTCACGAATTCCCAGCATTCATTCAGACAATAAGCAAATGGGCTACATAAGTTTAAACACAAGTTTAAGCTCCTTCCTGCTATTGTTTTTTTAGACTGAAACCTGAGCTTTTTGTTTGTTTGTTTGTTTGTTTGTTTACCTTTGTTTTAAGTTGCTGGCCCTGTGTTGGACTGAAATATCCCTTAAGTTAGGGTTTCAATGTAGAGTGAGTTTCCTCACACTTTCACAGCGTGTTTTCCCCAGCTCTGTCACTGCCGACCCGACAGAGTTCTTCAGTCAGAAGTGACCCCGGGATGAAGTGGTCAAAGGGCATGGTTCCTCGATCCGTGTTCTTCCTGGGTTTCTTCAAGTCTGCTTCTCACAAGACACACAACCCTTACATTTGTCAAAATGTCTACATGTGGTTTTGTTGGTTCATTTGTTTGTATACATTTTTTCTTTTTCCCTTTCTTTCTTTCTTTAAAGATTTATTTATTTATTATGTAGACAGAAGAGGGTGCCAGATCTCATTACAGATGGTTGTGAGCCACCATGTGGGTGCTGGGAATTGAACTCAGGACCTCTGGAAGAGCAGCCAGTGCTCTTAACCGCTGAGCCATCTCTCCAGCCCTGAACATTAATTTTCCTTTTTTTTTTTTTTTTTTTTTTTTTTTTTTTGGTTCTTCGAGACAGGGTTTCTCTGTGTAGCTCTGCACCTTTCCTGGAACTCACTCTGTAGCTCAGACCGGCCTTGAACTCACAGAGATCAGCCTGGCTCTGCCTCCTGAGTGCTGGGATTAAAGGCGTGTGCCACCACCGCCGCCCAGCCTCTTTCTTTCTTTTTTTTCTTCCTTCCTTCCTTTCTTTTTTCTTTTCTCTCTTCCTCTCTTTTTTTTTTTTTTTCCCTGAGACAATGTTTCCCTGTGTAGCCCTGGCTGTCCTGGAACTCACTCTGTAGACCAGGCTGGCCTTGAACACAGAGATTCGCCTGCCTCTGCCTCCCCAGTGCTGGGATTAAAAGCTTGAACCACCACGGTCAGCTTGTTTACCCTTTGAAACAGAGTCCAGCTGTATAATCCAGGCTGGATTCAAGCTCCCAGCAATTCTCCTGCCTTAGTTTCTCAAACTCTGGGATGATAGGCATAAACTACCAGGAACAACTTGATTTCTTGGAAGCAAAAGTCCATAATCATAACTGAAGACATCCTCACCGCCCCCAGAAGGCAAGTGAACACTCTGTTGTGTTTCAGAATTTTGCATGGGATTCTCTGTTTGTGTGTCTGTATGTGATTGCCTGTGTATGTTAATATGTGTGGCGGTGTGTGTGTATGTGTGTGTGTGCATTTGTGTGGTTGTAGAAATGGAAGGGGGAACACTGGGGTGAAAATGTTGAGATGGGGTAGGGGAGAAAGGACATGGGGACAAGGAGGGCTGAAGAAGAGAGGGTCAGCCCATGGTCATGATGTGTAAAAAAAAAAAACATAAAGAAATATACTTAGCTGGGTGGTGGTGGTGGTGGCGGCGGCGGCGGCGGCAGCGGCGGCAGCGGCAGCGGCGGCGCACGCCTTCAATCCCAGCACTCGGGAGGCAGAGGCAGGCGGATCTCTGTGAGATCGAGGCCAGCCTGGTCTACAGAGTGAGATCCAGGAAAGGCGCTACACAGAGAAACCCTGTCTCGAAAAATCAAAAAAAGAAAGACAGACAGACAGACAGACAGAAAAAAAGAAAGAAAGAAAGAAAGAAAGAAAGAAAGAAAGAAAGAAAGGAAGGAAGGAAGGAAGGAAGGAAGGAAGGAAGGAAGGAAGGAAGGAAGGAAGGAAGGAAGGAAGGAAGGAAGGAAGGAAGGAAGAAAGGAAGAAAGGAAGAAAGGAAGAAAGAAATATACTTGGACCGGGTGGTGGTGACGCACGCCTTTAATTCCAGCACTCGGGAGGCAGAGCCAGGCGGATCTCTGTGAGTTCGAGGACAGCCTGGGCCACCAAGTGAGTTCTAGGAAAAGGCACAAAGCTACGCAGAGAAACCCTGTCTTGAAAAAAAAGGAAAAGAAAAAAAAGAAAGGAAGAAAGAAAGAAATATACTTGGTAAGCTAATCAAATGATATAAAGTTTTTTAAAAAGAGTGAATTGAGTTACTTTGTATGGGTAGTTAAAAAGTCATTCGTTATTAAATGAAAATCTCAGCGCCAGACGTGGGCTGTCTCCTTATAAGCTGTTACTCATGGAGGGCTTTGCAGAGCCCATAATAATACAGGCAACTGTCCACGATGTTATTTGCCCACCAGAACTAGATGGTAAGACCCTATTGAGGAAAGCGTCACGTGCCTTGGCCACAGGACAGATAAAGTTCTAGCTGGAACTGGACTGAAAGTTTCCTCCCTGCTGGCCAGCCCTCAGAATTCCAGAAGGTGCTATGCAGGCTGCTGAGGGAGAGTCTTACTCAGCCTCCCTCAGCTGGGGACCCCTTGTTCAAGGTGAGCCTCCTGGTGCAATGTGTCAGATTTGGTATGGGGGTAACCAACCACTCTCTGATTTTGATTTGGTGCCGGATCTGTAAGAGGGAATTCAACTCGGATACTGTAGACCTAGTCAAAGGTTTGTCTGTGGTTGGTGAGGCCATTTGAGGAAGTTTCTACATTTTCTTCTTCTTCTTCTTCTTCTTCTTCTTCTTCTTCTTCTTCTTCTTCTTCTTCTTCTTCTTCTTCTTCTTCTTCTTCTTCTTCTTCTTCTTCTTCTTCTTCTGAATGGACATGATGTGCCCACCTAATTGCCTTCCAAGTATCGATGTTTGTGCCCATAGAGTGCTACTACTACCCACTTTGGCCAGAGAGGCTTGGTCTTGTAGCGGTCAGCAGGGGCTGCAAAAACTCCTAACTGGTCAAAGTCCAGATAATAAATGATTGTGGGATGCCCAGCCACAACTGTAACAACCCCCTTCACAGTACAGGGAACACTGTGAAATATGGGGAGGGAAGAACATAAAATCTAGAGGAAGGTGGCGGGTAGCAGTGTGTGTGTGTGTGTGTGTGTGTGTGTGTGTGTGTGTGTGTGTGTGTCAGGGGAGGGGTAGCAGTGTGTGTGTGTGTGTGTGTGTGTATGTGTGTGTGTGTGTGTGTCAGAAGAGGGGTAGCAGTGTGGAGCCATGACTTCCAAGTAGGACATGGCTGTGGCACCCTAGAGCTCACAGCAGAGGTGACTTCCTGTACAAGCTCCCACACCAGGACTTGTCAACGCCCTGTCGGAGAAGGTGGAGAGGCTCAGCTATGCAATCAGTTCCGCTGTCAACACTGATTCACGCGATTTTGCTTCTTAGAAGTTGAAATTTGACCACCAGTGACCTCCAATAACAATAGCTGCTGGTGTTCTTGATTGATTAACTCAATGAGTCACGACCATAATTTTTTTTTTACATAGACGAATGAAAGGCTCCTTGCAAACTCAGTTTTTCCTGTGGCAAGTACACTGAAACATAACATTATCTTGAAAAGAGAGGAGAGGAAAAAAAAAAATGGGCATCTTAAAAGTTAGCATTGCCAAGTCTTTGGCTCTCTCCCACTATCCCTTAGAATAATTCCCAGGACATTGAGTTCCTAAAAGTCCTTTGCATATGGCACAGGCACAGTTAAACATGTGTTGGGCAGATGCATATAATTAGCTTTTACCCAAATTTCAGGTGGAGTGTGTTCCATTTTGGAAGGTTTTATTGAAGAAACTCCATCAGAAGGACCGAGACGCATTCTGTCACTCACACGCTGCCTCCTCCGCTATCTATTTCTATGACTCAAACTTTTCAAAATAGAACCTGACATCCATCGCTTGCATCTTGGAGTGTGTGTGTGTGTGTGTGTGTGTGTGTGTGTGTGTGTGTGTGTGTGTGGTGTATTTAAGACAAGGTTTCACAGTGACCCAAGCAAGGTCTTAGAATGACCCAAACTCCTAGTAGTCTTCCTGCGTCAGCCTTTCCAAGTACTGGGGTTTTAGGCATGAACTATCATGTTTAGATAACATCTCCACCTAGAAGCTGGTAGCTACACAAGCACTCTGTCTCCTGAACCATGTCTCTTTCAGTGGACCATACCTGGAGGAGCAGGAAGCTGCCCAGTTCTACCGAGTATGCTGTGGTTAGTGCAATGAACTTGAGAACAAGGCCCTCTGAGCGGTCACAGGTCTTGCAACTTTTTGCCTGTGTGGCTTCCTGCAAATGATTTACCCCCCTGGGTGATTTCATTTCTTCCACCAGCAAAAATGGAACCATAATAATAGATCATGAGCTCCGTGGGAGCTTAAGGAGATAATGCAGCAAAGTTATTGGTATAACATGCTGTTAGTGGGCAGTGTGTGTTAGCTCTTTCTGTAGAAAGGATTCTGTTTTTACAGGGTGTTTTACACATTTACATTTGCTGTGGGTTAGAAGAACAGCATGTTTTGTTTTATTATTACTTTTACTATTTTGTGCCTTACTGGACCTTTAGTGGTTTTTTTTGTTTTCCCTGAAATTTAAAGCTTCATCATTTATTGAACTTTATTATCTAGGGCCCCAGACACAAGATTGATAAGCTTCCTGGAAATACACACACATGCTGGCCCCAAAGTCCTGAAGCTGGAGATAACGCTAGACATTCCCTGCTCATTTAGATAAAATAGCTCACTTTATTTATTTATTTTTTTGTTTTGGCTTTTAACTGCTTTTAATCTTTAAACTGTTAAGCAAGTCATTGACAAGGTAAGGTTGTAAAGTCAGATTTGAGGGTTTTCTTTGGGTTGAACCAGTCTCCGTCCAGATTCCACGTTACTCTTTCTACGCTTTCTCTCGTGTTCTTCTGTTTAGTCTTGGCTACCACAGGAACACAGGAACACATTTTTCTTTCATCTTTAGAATCCTTAACAGAAAGTATTAAATTCTGTGCTGATGTCATGGTGTATACCTGTTCTCCTAGCCCTGAACAGTGAAGGGAGCAGATCAAAACTATCCTAACCTAGACTGTGGGTTTGAGACCAGCCTGTGCTATGTGAGACACTATCTCAAAAGAAAAAAACAAAACAAAAACAGGGTGGGGGTGCGGGAGAGCGGGGAGGGACCAGTGGAATTTTAACGGCAGGGCTTGGAACACAAGAAAGAATTTTGCATCCACAGCAGTTTAGAGTTCCAGGCTGAGGATGGGCTATTCATTCCAGAGAATAGTGAACATCCTTCCAGACTCCGATGCTGGAAGGCAGAGAGCCATGCTCACGCAGCATTTGAGTTATGTTTGGCATTAAAGTTTGTCAGATCCCCAGCCTCATGACTGTCCCACTGCCAGATGCATGTGTGACTACAGACCCAATTTAGCTCATCACGGAGGAGCCCCCTCACGTTCCCTCGGGTTGAGCAAATGAAGGGTTCAGCCTTCTGTGGCTTTACAAACAGAGCAAAAATCTGGTTTTGCCTGTGGGGAGCGCAGAAGTGTGTCTTTTTCTTTGTTCTGACTAAAATTACTTGTTTTTTTCTGCTGTTTGAGTGGAGGATAAACTAAGAGTATTTTACAATGGCTGTTTTTTTTCTGGTTCTCCAAATTCTCTGAAAATATTTCCACACATCGCAGATTCTCTTCCATTTACCATGAAGCTATATCCCAATGAACTCATGGCAAATTGGACACATACAGTCAAGAAGCATTTAGCAGACATAACCTACCAGACGTTACAGCTTAGCTTACCGGCTCTAAGGGAACAGTGATGGCAGCCTACAGTCGGCTGTCGCGAGGAAGCAATCTCTCCATCCATTACCGACCAGGAAAACGTTCAACGTTTTAGAAAATGTAATTCCTACTTTAGACACATCATTCTGGCACAAGGACATAAAAAAAAAACAAAAACAAAAACCTCCAATCGTGACCCGCTTCTTAGATGGGTCAGTGGGTGAAAGGTGCCTGCCACCAAGCTGAATTCCAACCCCCTACACCCACAGGGTGGAATGAGAAGATCACGTTCCTCAGAGTGTCCCTGGAGTCACTGTGACACACTGTGACACGCCCATGTGCATGCACATACACGCAACAACAAACAAAATGTAGTAAAACCACAGAATTATTTTTTTTAAACTTTTAAGTCGAACAACTGCAAACTAGTGACCTTCTGTATCGCCTTGTGCCTGTTTTATTCAAATTATTCATTTCACATCTAAGAGCTTTGATTTTCAATTTTTTTTTTTTTTCTGTCTGTCTGCCGGTCTGTTTGAAACAGGATCTGTCTATACAGCTGACTCTGTATTTGACTGGCCTGGAACTCACTGTGTAAATGAGGCTGTCCTTGAACTTGCCTTGGCCTCAGCCTCTGCCTCTGGAGTGCTAGAATGACAGACATTTGGTTTTCATAGTCTTAAGAGAGTTTTTCTCACTGCGAAAATTATACCTGGAAATGCTGAGTGATGGTTAGTCTTTGTGTCAACTTGACTACATCTAGAACTATACTCCAAAATGGAAGGCACACCTGTGAATTTTTGCATAATTTGAAGTAGGAACATCGACTTCTAATCCAGACCTTCAGGCAGGAAGACACGCCTCTAATCAATATTATCTGAGCTGGAAAAAGATACACTGTAATGCAGACCCTATGGTGGAAGACACACCTTTAATCTGGCCACCTTCTGCTGGAAGCCTAAATAAGAACATGGAAGAAGAGAGCTTGCTCACTTTGCCTGCTTGTCCATGCCTAGCTAGTGAATCCATTCCTTCACTGGCACTAGAATCTACTTCTTTGAGATTCTAGTATACACTGAAGACCAGCTGAGACATCCAGCCTCATGGACAACCAACTACTGGATTCTTGGACTTTCCATTCACACAACCAGCCATTGTTGGAGTAGTTGGACTGCCAGCCTGTAAGTCATTCTAGTAAATCTCCTTTCTAACTATATAGACTGATTCATTCTATCAATTCTGTTAGTGATTCTCACCCTTCCTAATGCTGTGACCCTTTATTACAGTTCCTCATGCAGTGACCCTCAACTTTTTTTTTTTTTTTTTTTTTTTTTTTGGTTTTTCGAGACAGGGTTTCTCTATGTATTTTTGTGCCTTTCCTGGAACTCACTCTGTAGACCAGGCTGGCCTCAAACTCACAGAGATCCGCCTGGCTCTGCCTCCCGAGTGCTGGGATTAAAGGTGTGCCACCACCGCCCGGCCATAAAATTTTTTTTTTGCTACTGTAATTTTATGTGTGTGTGTGTGTGTGTGTGTGTGTGTGTGTGTGTGTGTTTTATGTAACAGTGATTTTGTTACTGTTAGGAATCACAATGTAATATGTGATATGTAGAATATCTGACATGTGACCCTCCAAAGGGTTGGTTAAAGCAAGGATTCTAAAATCTAGCAGGCTGTAGAATTAAAGGAGACTCAGGACCAGGAATGGTGGGCATTCCTATAAACTCTGTACATGGGAGGTGAAGGAAAAGAAGGTCATGAGTTCAAGGTCCCCCTGTGCTACATAGTGAGACCAGAAATGAAAGCAAAGAAACAAAATGACAAAGCTAATTAGAGAAACCCTGTCTCGAAAAGCAAAAAAGAAAAAAAATTAAGAAGAGGGATTAAACGTGTGGGCCACCATGCCCAGCTGTGGACTGGGCTTCTTAATAAAATGGGTGCAGATAAAAGGAACAGGGACATGGAGGTATGTATAAATGGAGGAAATTAGAAATGAGAATAGAATTAGATTTTAGGGTGGGAAGGTCAAACAAAATAGTCCTGACTAAAAATTCTGCTTTATTATGGTGTAGATTGACAGAAAATAGAGAATGCAAGGGGACTTGGCGGAAGACAGTCTCAGAGCGGGCTGGGAGCCCTGGAATAGGCATCCCTGAGCCATGTGGCTCCCTAACCCTACCTCCCTTTTCAGAAATGCCTGGCCATCAGCTGTCTCCACTGATGAGCGTCTTGTTTCTTAGAGGAAAACTTTGTGCTAATAGCTAGGTTGCACTGTCCTTGTGGGCACTAAGTTACATAACCTCCTTGGCTTCTCAGACCGTTCACACACCTAATCTCGTCTGGGTTTCCAATCATCCCTTGAGGTTAGCAGAGCAGGCATTAGCCGGGAGGACGTTTGAACTGAAGTACTTGACTCAGAGCTGAAGGATGAACCCTAAGTACTGAACAGAACTGGAAAGTCAGCTTTCCTGGAAACTTGGGGCGCTCTCCTTTATTGCTTCAACAATGTCAACGCTGTGACAATAACTTGAGTGTGCACACAGGTGTTTGGGGAAGGGACAATTCAAACTGAGATGCAATCTTGCCAGTCCATAACCCCAAGGAACTGGGGGACAGAAGACCAAAAGCTTGGGATGAAATGTGTTGTCTCCCTTTCAGCCCAGCACTGAGTGAAGTTCTTAGGAGAAATTGGCAACCATTTTTTCATCCTGGGAAGCTCAGACAGATTGGGAAAACATGGGTAGAAAGGTAGAAAAAAAATACTGTAAATGCATATTAAAATAGTAATAGTTATCTACACACAGGTAAAAAGCACTGTCTTTAGGTCAGCTAAGGATGCAGATTACAGATAGTCTCTTATTTATAAAGGCCCAATTAAGCAATTTTTTACTCCATTTAAAAACAAACAAACACTTCTAATTTCTTGTCCACTGCTTCAGAAAAGGACAGAGGGAACTCTTAAAAGCAAAAGAACATTCAGGAGAAACGGTCTTTTGTAGTCTGATCCTTTTCATGGGTAACTTATACAGGCTGTAAGTTGCTGTCATGATGCCCCACTGTGGACTGATATATCTTGAGTGTGTTTAAAGTAGGGTGGACTCAGCAGGGATGTTCCTTAGGTTAGACGTGTTCAATGGCTCTGTGCTTCCTTTCCTTCTGTTGAGTCAGGGTCTCACTAGCTGTCCCGTGCTGCCCTGTCCTTCTGCCCTGCCCCTCCCATCCCATCACGAGTGTCGGGATCACAGACCTAACACTGCCTGTGTCCCCGGACTATTGTTTTTACCCTTGTGGTGTGCTGACTAGGCTGTAAGTATATACTGGTTCAAAACTGCGCTTTTAGCATCAGAAGCACCTAGATTCCCTTTCTGACTTTGCCCTTTCTCTGTCATATCACACAGTGATACTTTCTGAAGTATTGGATCTTAAGAGATTGGAGATGGCAGAACAGTGAAGAGTTTTCCACGGTCATGGGTATTGGGTGAGGAATTGCATAAGAAATGCTATGCATAATGTCTGGCAGTTATTAAAAGCCATTCAACAAATGCAAACCATTATGATGGATGGCTGAAACTGCAGAAGCTTTAGAAGGGATCATTTCATTTCTACTTATCAGTACATCCTCAGTGCCTGCAAAGCCCCTGGCTTTAGAATGTGCAGAAAAGCGATTCTTAGCCCCTAAATACAGATATTAGAGCCTCACCTAAGAAGGAGCTTTCGGAGCTAGCTGATGATGGTGGAGGCAGGCTTTTGGAATGAAGGAGATTCTAGAAAATCAGACAAGATGGGGCTGGAGAGATGGCTCAATGGTTAAGAGCAGTGGCTGCTCTTCTAGAAGACTTGGGTTTGGGGCCCAGCACCCACATGGTGACTCATAAATCACCTGTTACTCCAGTTCTAGGAGATTTGACACCTGGCTTCCTCAGGCACCAAGCATGCACATGGTTCGCAGACATACATCTACACACTAGAAATAAATCCTAAAAAATGAGAAAAATTAGACAAGACCTCTACAAACAGACTCTTTTTTATAGAGAACCCCTCCTTCCTGAAGGTCCTTTTGATGTGAATATGGTCTCTATGATTCTATAAATACCATGAAAATTAAGACTGGTGGTGTTATTAAAATAAGAACCCCAACTTTCATGTGTTTAATAGCTTAGAAATGCAAAACACAGGGAAAAAAGAAGCATGTAGGGCGCTCGCCATTAACTGTGTTCCCACACTTGAGTGCCCACTGTTCAGGCAGGCAGCGCATGCGGGCGAAGTAGCTATGTTATTTATAGGGAAAGTAGCGTTCTGCAAGGATCCAGCCACATACCTTCACCCCGCTCTTTGTGAGATAAATGAGATGGACGCAGCAGGTGGAGATCTGAAAGGATCACTTTCTAATGAAACGAAGAAGCTTACGGTGCAGAGTGAGGCAGCCTTAGCGTGAAGGCAGCGGGTGGAGGAGGCACACCCCAGTAATCCCAAAAATCTTCGCTGAGAGAGAATGGCCAAGTCATTCTTACAATAAGAAATCTCAACAACAGAAGCACTCTCCTCAGATAGTCTAAAGAGATTTAAAAAGAGGAAGAGAGACAAGAGTTGCTTTCAGTAGCAGCAAAAGGAGAGGATCAGGGAAACCTCTCACTATATGTACTGTTAGGGAAATATCTGTATTTAATGCAGGACTGTGTGCAATTAATATACACAATGAATTCTGAGGGGGCGGTTGAGGCAGGGTCTCACTGAGTAATCTTGGCTGGCCTAGAGCTCCCTGTGCCCATTAGTCTGTCCTTGAAGTTATAGAGAGCTACCTGCCTCTGCCTCCTGCTTCCTGGGATTCAAAGTGTGTGCCACTACACCTGGCTGACAATGAAATTTTTGAGCAATGATCTTAAGAATTGGTTGTTCTAAGTGGTGTTATGTATCTTTTTTTTTCTCTAAGAAAAATATCAAAGTTTAAAAATCATAGCACTATTAATTAGTACTATGTTCTCAGAAGGCTATTATAGCCACTTGTAATGTTAATTATAATTCTACAATGCTGTTTTTAAAAGAGATGGAAAGGAATAGCAGTCCAGAGGAATTTATAAGGTCCCTTTCAAGCTTTTGGAAACCTGGAATCTCCAAGAATGCAAAAAGATTCAAGAACCCAGGAGGTGGGGAATGGAGGAATGGAGGAAGGAGGAAGAGGAGCGAGCGTCAAGCAGGAGTTATTTAAAAACTATGTTAGCCATGTCCATTTTTGCCCTTAACTAGTTCATCATCATGATACCAACAAGGCCAGGTGTGAAGCTTGTCATCTAGCAATTGGGTGGTGTGCGAGGAAAGGGGAAGCCCTCAAGGCGACCTCAGCCTGTCAGTTTTTCCAGACAGGGTAGCGTAGCCCTGGCTGTCCTGGAACTCTCTTTGCAGACCAGGCTAGATCTCTAACTCAGAGATCCCTCTGCCTCTGCCTCCCAAGTGCTGAGATTGAAGGCATGCGCCACTACGTCAGGCTAACAGCCTGTCTTAAAAATCAAATCAAAACAAAAACCCAGATATTTAAATCGCTGATCTTATGCAGATGCGCTCTTAGAAAGTTAGGCTATGAAGGTTCAGCGTGGATATTGTAGTGATTATAAAGCTTAACATAGACGTAAAGGTAAAAACAACGACTTACGCCCATGAACTCTTCCAAAATAATTCCCATCGAAATTTGAATTTTGAAGCTAAGAAAGGTAAGTAGGAGAAACTGTAGTGGGCTCAGTGTTGGGGAGCTCCACCCAGTCCCGCTTCTCCCATTCCGACCCCGCCCCAGAGAACGCCGCCTTATGTGGCTCCACCCTCAGAGGGCATTTACAGCCCCTCCCCCTGGTTTCCCCTTGGTTACTCTTCCCCTGGGGCCACCTGGGAATGCTTTCCTCAGATTAAACCTGGACTTATTAATTCTGCCTGATCTGATTTATCGCATCAGCGGAGAGACTTAGTATCGGGGTACAGAAAACCTTTCGCTCAGGAGAGACTTATTCCTTAGATACCACCAGGATTTATTGAGGTGCAAAGCATAAGTAGCTGGGGGAAAAACAATTGACAAGACAATCGTACTCTTTCCAGGTTGCAAATTGCTAGAAAAATGTAAGCATGCATATACTCCTAAAATCCCTGTTCAGTTGACTTGGAGGCAAGGTGAACAAGGTTTATTGATAATCCTTAGGACTGATAATGCATTTCAAAACTTAGAAAAGAACCCTGAGAAATGGGCAGTCTTACGTGTCTCCTGCAAGTGTAGAGTAGCCAATTCCAGAAGCATTAAAGAACATTCCCTACAAAGGATGAAGAAGCCACAGCTTTTCAGAGCTTTCTGGTCATGAGGAGAACTAAGTTGCTGTGTCCTGGCATCCTGGGAGCTTCGTTCTCCACATTTCCATATCCTGGCAGTGCTTTGTGAGGCACAAAACTGGTGTGTGATGGTTCTGTCACTCACTGACATTTTCAAACATATTGACTGGATTAATAGACAGTTTCATTAGGACATCAATATAACCATTTTTTTTTAAAACCTTTGCTTCATAAATTGCAGTGCCCATCTTGCCTACCCTTGTAAAGAACATTGCAAATTATTGGCTACAAAAATGGGAGGACAACGACAAACTCCATATCAAAGCCAGCTAGGAACAGTTCTGAAAATACCGAACTAGAGCATGTGCCTATCACATGCTAAGAAAGAAGCAAATGGAGAGGTCCACGCCTCAGGATAAAACGTCTAGTTTTTAATTGCTTAATGTGAAACTCGGGCTACATTGCATTTTCACATCTGTGATGTGAAGCCTGTGTGGTTGTGTCACTGATGTCATGGTGTCACTGATGCTGTCATGGTGTCACTGATGCTGTCATGCATGCATGCATGCATGCATAGTCACAGAAATGAATAGATTCCCTACAGCACTGTAGCCTAAAGGACAGTGGTACAAAGGCATCTTCTCCGTGGGCAAAACTTTAGAAAGCTCATCCGGATGCACATGCTAATTGAAAGCAAAGTGGCCGGATGTGTAGCTGTATGTCAATGCATGGGGAGTGGCCGCTGGTTCAGAGGATGCTCAGAGACTTGGAAGGAACATGGTTAGAAAAGGGGGAACAAGGATATGGGGGGAAGAGGTATGTGGGCTAAGCTTCTGGGTATGCAAAGGATGGGAAGATACTTTCATGTTCCATGTGAATGCTAACCTAAAGATGGTCTCAGCAGAGAAGGCCTTTAAAAACTAAGTGGTGCTGGGTTGATGGCATATTCTCACAATCCCAGCATTTGGGAGGTGGAGGCAGTAGGATCAGGAGTTCAAGGCTAGCTTGGATTAACTGAGACTCAGTCTCAAAATAAGAAGAATAAATGAACAAGGTAACTTACTATATAGATGGATGCTACTCAGCCATGTCCCCTCCACACCCCATTAATTTTCAATGGAGTTATGAACAAAGTAGCCGTGGTTTCAGAGATGGAGGCTGTCTTAGTTATTTTTTTTTCTATTGCTATGCTAAGATACAATGACCAAAGAAAAAAAAAGAGTTATTGAGGGCTTACAGTTTCAGAGGGTGAATCCAAGATCAACCATCATGGCGGGGAGCATGGCAGCAGGCAGGCAGGCATGGTGCTGCTGGAGCAGTAGCTGAGAGCATATATTCTGATCCACAAGCACAAAGCCAAGTGAGAGAGCAAGAGAAAGCATTAACTGGTAATGACCTGGGTAAAATCTCAAACCCCTCCTCCCAGTGATACACCTCTAAACAAGGCCAACAAGACCTCTTAATCCTTCTCAAACAGTTCTACCAATTGGGGGCCAAGTATTCAAAGATGATCCTATGTGGACCATTCTTATTCAGACCTCCAAAAGGATATACAGAGAGTTAACTAAGTTTCTACTCACGGGACGCTCTGATTTTGGCTATCATAAGTCTGTGATGTTAGAATGTTAGCAGAATGGAGCAAATTGAATCCCCAATATGGCACCATTCCCCAGAGTAATAATCCAGCTCCCTCCCAGCAAGCTGATTCTATTTAATCGCTTCTACCATAGACCAGGTAATGTTTTGTCTGAATGGGAACAGACATTCTGGATGTAGAGTAAACTTTCCTTCCACACACTGCTTCTGCTTAAGCTCTACCACCATAGATTACACACCACCTTATCCCCTGTCCTGCTCCTCTGACAAAGAACTTCGCATCACAACTGAAGAACTATGGCAATTGTGCTGGTGGAATCTATCACCCTTAACCATGTTTCCCATCACCCTGAAGCAGATGGCTTAGTGAGGGAACACTGGTGTGACTTGAAATCTCAGTCACAATGACGGTACTCAGCAGGCTGGGGCAAGGTTCTTCAAAGGCGGGCGTGTGGTGGTTTGAATGAGAATGGCCCCCATGGGTTCTTATGTTTGAATGCTTGGTCCCCAGTTAGTGGAGCTGTTTAGGATTAGAAGGTGTGGCCTTTTTAGAGAAGGTATGTCACTGGGGGTGGGCTTTGAGGTTTCAAAAACTCTCTCCAGGTCCAGGTTTCTTTCTCTCTCTCTCTCTCTCTCTCTCTCTCTCTCTCTCTCTCTCTCTCTCTCTCTCTCTCCCTCTCCCTCTCTCCCCCCTCTCTCTCTCCCTCCCTCCCTCCCTCCCTCCCTCCCCCCTTGCTGCCTGCAGATCAGAATGTAAAGCTCCCAGCTACAGTTTCAGCACCATGCCTTCCTGCCGTGATGATCATGGCCTAGCCCTCTGAAATTGTAAGCCAGGCCTCAACTAATGTTTTATTTTATAAATTGCCTTGGCCATGGTGTCTCCTCATAGCAATAGAACAGTGAGTGAGACTCACTGTATGTGTTCTGAATAAACATCCTGTATATGTGTGGTACTGTTTCTCCCATAGCTAGGGTTTCATGGTCATCAGCCCAAGGGATGAAGGGTTGAAAATGGAAATAATACCACTCATTATACCCCTAATGACTCACTAGCCAAAGTTGACATCCTATTTCTGTAACTTCATGCTCTGTTGGCCTAGATATCTCAGTTCCAGAGGAAAAAAATGTTTCCACCAGGAGACACAATAAAAATTCCATTGAACTGGGAGTTAAACCAGCTGGCTGGTGAATTTGGACCCTTCATGTCTCTAAGTCAACAGGGTAAGAAGGGGGTTACAGTATTGATGGGGGTTACTGATCTGGCCCACCGAGGGGAAAGTGAATAGTACTCCACAGTGGGTTATGTCTGAAGTACAGGAGCCCTTGCAGGGAAGCTCTCAGTGTTTTATCCCCAGCTTAAAGTCTGGAAAATGATATGAACCCAATCTGGGATGAGATATGAAATGCTCAGACCCTTCAGCAAGGAAGGTTATCTCACCCTCCCAGTTTAAAAAAACAAACACAGTGTAAAGCTTACTGAGGAAAGGGAGACTATAGAACACCATATTGAAAGTGATTGTAAACTCCAACTATACAGAGAGAGAGACATTACTGCCATCCATTGTTCTTCACGGTTTACTAAGACTACCTCTGTGTGAATACAGGGTGGGTATATTGATCAAGGGGTTTCACTCCTCCTTCCTCCCTTTCCACATAATCTAAGATATATTGACTTAGTGTTTTATTTCAGGCATAGGATGTCAGGAAGAGTAAAGACCATCTCTTTTGGAGAAGGGAGTGTTGCATTTTTGATTGTACACAGGATGGGTGTATCTCATTAGGTAAGGCCATTACATTGTTGTTGTTGTCTTTAATTTGGAAGTTAAGCATGGTTTCAAGAGCTCTGTATGGGTTGTAGATTGACAACAGATTGATTTCTGATGGGTAATTGTAGGCGTCCCCTTCACTGAATTAAGGGCTATTTAAAGAGTTGGGATGTATCTATAAGAGTGTTTTCAGAGGTGGCGTAGGAGTGGGTGGATTGAGTGGGGAGTGTGTCCAACAAAAAAAGAGAAGAGAAAAGGTGATTCTCATTTATATCCCCCACCCCAAGTGTATCCGTCATCTCTCATCTTCAGATGTCATAACTCCAGATGACTACCATTTGGTCCCCAGCACCAGACATGATGGTCCACGCTTGTAATCTCAGAATGCAGGAGGTAGAAGCAGAACAATAAGGAGTTCGGAGTTATCCTTGGCTAATACTAAGTTCAAGGCCAGTATTGGCTACATGAGACCCTGTCCCAGGTTGTATTTCAGTGACATCAGGGCCTTAGGAAAAATAGCTAGATCTGGAAAGTCTCCTAAACTTTTGAGTAAGTGTTATTCAACTTAACTACAGCCCATGGCTTTTTTGTGTGCCGTCTTCTTAGAATAACCCTGATCTAAGTGCCACCGGGGACATGTTCCACCAAGATCTGACAGAGGAAAGATATGAGACCAGGGACAGCCAGGATGACCTAGAAAACCTCCTTGGGAACAGGCAGGCCTTCCTTGACCTTCCAGACTCCACCCCCTTCAACAGGTCCCTATTGGCATTCATTCTATTCCAACAATGGTGAACGATTCACAACTCCTTTGGGTCACTTTTCACTTACTCTGTATTTTGACTCTCAGGAGCAGCCTTTACTTCAAACACTTGGTAAATAAGTATTTATTCAGTTATCATGGCATTCGGTTCCTTGATAGGACATCTTTGGGAGCATTGTGTGGTTGGGACAATGGGGGAAAGTGGAAGCCAGAGAACAAAATGGGAGAATCTTTCAGCCCATTAGCATGGAATTCCTAGCACCCAGGCCTATCTGTGGCCCAGATAAAGGGGTTTATACTGTGCAAATAGGTTAACGGCCATACATACATGTATTATTTGGATTTGCATTGTGTCAGGCCTTGTATATAAAGTTGTAATGTGTATAGGGTGGGTATAGCCAGCATAGCATATTTTCCATTTGAAAGTCCCCCTTGAAAGAGGCACATGAGGTGGTATTGTGTTCCCCAAAATATTGTGCACCCTAATAAATTTATCTGGGGTCAGAGACAGAAAAGCCGCAATATTAAACATAGAGGATAGGCAGTGGTAGCACACACCTTTAATCCTAGCATTCCAGAGGCAGAAATCCATCTGTTCAATGATACAGCCAAGCATGGTGACTCACACCTTTAATCCCAGAAATTGAGCCTTTAATCCCAGGGAGTGATGGTAGAAAGCAGAAAGGTATAAAAGGCATGAGGACCAGAAACTAGAAGCATTTGGCTGGTTACACTTTCAGGCTTTCAAGCAGCAGTTCAGCTGAGATTCAATCCTAATGAGGACTCACAGGTTTCCAGTCTGAGGAAACAAGATCAGCTGAGAAGTTGGCCAGGTGAGGTTAGCTGTGGCTTGTTCTGTCTCTCTGATCATCCAGCGTTCACCCCAATACCTGGCTCCTGGGTTTGATTTTATTAATAAGACCTTTTAAGATTCCTGCTACAGGCACATGCTAAAATCTCTATTTTCACAATTGATGGGATGGAGATATTAGAAGCCCCACTCCAGAGATGACAAAATTAAGGTGTGGAGAACACCTTGTGTAAATTCTTGCAAAGAGCAGGCCTCAAGCAGGGCCAAGTATGTGACCAGTTAGTCTTTCATCAGGAGCATGCACTATCACTCCTGAGCTTGTGCAAGTGACATAAAAAATATGAAGGGTCAAGATAAAAAGGAACTTAGTGTACATGACAAGACATCAACCAATTCTCTGGCCACTCCTGCTAGGGGTTTCCCCAGGACTAATAGCATCTTATCTTTTATTTTTCCTACTATCTGTGTGTATGTGTGTGTGTGTGTGGGGGGGGGGTTGTAGGACACTGTACTTAGGGGTGACCTCAACTGCTCTAGCTTTTTCCTAGAACAGTTACAGTGTCAGAATGGGGAAGGTGTGAGGACAGACGTATACTGAGCCAATTAAAGCTTTTGGGTTTCACTTCAGCTTGGCAGATGTGTCTGTCAGGTAGCCAGGGTGTTCTTTTCTGTGGGTTCTTTATACATTAGGAGGTGAAAAGGAGCACCTATTAGCATCTCTATCTTGTTTCCAACTTCCATAGGCACGTCTCAAGGAATGGGTCTACCTGGTACCCAAGAGCAGGCTTTGAGATTTGCACGGATGTGAGCTGTACAAGGGGATTCACCCTGGAGCAAGTAAAGCCAGAGGAGGCAGAGAACATGGGCTCCACACCCCAGTTCATCATTTAGATCAGTTTGTATGAGATGATAAATAGCCTTTTAAAATGTAAATGCCTAGCCATAAAGTTATATCAATAGTATGTAAGGCTTTCAGTGAGGCCACAGTCCTCTTGACATTAAGTCATTCATAGTATTTAATTTTAATTTAAAGAGCTCCCCAATTTCCCTTTCTAGTCAAACTATTTTATCATTTTCAATGATCATATAGGAACTTCCCCCAACATCTTTTCCCAGGTATATCTTAAGAGTTAAACACAGCCAGGCAGTGGTGGCGCACACCTTTAATCCCAGCACTTGGGAGGTAGAGGCAGGTGGATCTTTGTGAGTTCGAGGCCTGCCTGGTCTACAGAGCAAGTTCCAGGACAGCCAGGGCTGAAAAAAAAAAAATGTAAACACAAAGCTGCCAAATATGTAGTGATCCATGCTTATTCTGGCTGGTAGGGTTCTTGATTTAAAAAAAAAAAAAATCCTTATTTGTTGATCATTGTGTGGTGCTAAATCAGTCCCTGGCAACTTCCCAACGATGAAATGAGAGGCTGTGTTTTCCGCCTGTCACAGACCTACCTGCTTGCTGCTTCCTAGATTTTCATTCTTCCGACTTAAGAGTGCCCACTGGCTTCTTCTACTGTCTCCCCTAATTAACACAAAAACCTTCTCTTTTTAGAAAGAATGCATATGGAGCACTGGCGTTATCATTTGGTCGGAGGAGCTCCATCGTAAACCATGTAGTCATGTGGGTTTTAATAACTCTTAACTACATTATTATGGATAATGCGTACTTCTTAGTTTTCTACTGTATCACTCTCATCTTTATGCATATCACTTTTGACAATGACAAATATGGATGATAATAATTATGATAGAAACTGCTCCATAAATAGATGCTTAGCCACCACTTGTCCATAATAGCTGTCATGAATCAACTTACTTGTCATCCTTTTCCCGTGGGGGATTACTCCTTTAATAAAAAGACATGTTCTTAGTGACAGCCCCCAACAAAAATGCATCTGTTCACTGCCTCTCTGCAGTGATAATTGTGTTTTCTGGTATTCCTGTGTGTTTTGAGGATGCTCCAAGGAAAGGTTTCCACATACATTAGCCAATGAATAATAATAATAAAAAAAAGAGGCCGGGGAGCCTGAACTGTGCACACGTTTGTTCTGGAATCTATAGCGTCTTGAGTAATATAAAATGGCATTCTCTTGTTATCAATGAAATATCTAGGTAGTCAAGACTAACAGAGTAAGGAGTGCCAGAGAAGATGTGGCTGAGTAGTACTTAGTGCATTTCAAACCACTTCCTCTACTATAGGGAGAAATTGACATTTGTGAGGCTTTGAATTAAGCGGTAAGTTATGTTAAACTGTCAGGTTTCAGTGTTTGTACAGTCCATTTTTTCAACTGCAACAGAAACAAAGAGATTTTCTAAAGTAGTAACAGACACGTGCACTGGGAAATGTTTTGTTTCAGTTTATATCTTTAAGGCATTTTATTTATTAATTCATTCATTCAAAAAAAATTTTTGGTTTGTTTTTTGTTTTTCAAGACAGGGTTTCTCTGTGTAGTTTTGGTGCCTGTCCTGGATCTCGCTCTGTAGACCCAGCACGCCTTTAATTTCAGTTTACATCTTGGTAAACCATTTCCATTAGAGATAATGTCGCTGAGGCATATCGGTGAGACCACTGGCTTGGGGGGAGTGTAGAGTAGTTAACTAGCCAGCCTCACATCAAAGCTCTGTCCTTTCTGGCTGCGGGAGGACTTGCAGGGCAATGAACGCTCTGGGGCACGTGAAGCAATCTGATCTTCTAGAGTTCTCCCAGGGAACTCTAGCGCCCTCTAGGTTGCGTTCATCAGCTGAGTGAGTCCGGCAGCTCTGGCCAAGTACTTACCCACCAGGGAGGAACTGGGACGGGGCCCGGATAACCTCCTAGTAGGAGGACTATCTGGACCAAGGAAGGAAGAATAGATCAAGTGGTTGAATAGCTGCCACAGGGCAGCCTCAAGCCTGCGCACGGTTGACAGGCGCATCACAAGGCCCCCCATCTGCCCCCTCCCTCTGCCGCCGTCTGTCACCTTCCTGTTCGGAAGTCTTAGTAGGTTGCTGGGACAGAACAGGGGGCGCCTGCTCCACCCTTCAGGTATCCGGTTGGAAGAAAAGCCAGTCTCAACAACTTGATTCCCTCTCTGTTAAATGATAAGGTTAGCAGACTGTCAGTCTCCAATCGCTGACCGTTCCGGGCAGGGAGACAAAGAGACGCATCCAAATAGGTCCTTTTCTGTTCCAACCACAAATACATGGTTGTGTCTTCTCCCTTATTGCACTTGGAGGCCTCTTAACTTGAATTCCATGTTCCTTCTGGAATGCACGCCAGAGAGCATTCCTGGGAGAACAAACCCTGTGCATGTGTTTTGAATTTTTTTTTTTCCTGGACTGATTTGTGGTGATCATCAGTTAAGTTACATTTCTTGTGTGTCTTGCTGGTGAAATAAGCCCCGGACGCTGATGACTGTAATTTTCTGGATGGTGTTGCAACAGCAGGATAAATAGCCCAGGGTTGAACTTTGCCGCGCGCTCCCTTCCTGTATGTAAATTCCCTTTAGTTATAAAGTAGGGCTCAGAGCAGAGCGGAGCAGCCACAGCAGCCTCGGCATCGGGCACTTCCAGCCTCACCGAGGCGCCCAGCCTGGAGGCGAACTCCGTAAAGTAATCCCAGCCTTCACCTCCCCAGCACTGTGAAGAATGAAAGAGGAGGCTTTAAGATCCCCCTGGAAAGGTTCGTGTTTGGAGAACCATCGTTTGGATGGGATGGCTAAAACCAAGATACCTGGGAGGAGGGTGGGGAAGCTCTGAGAGTTAGGGGATGGACTAGGGAGGGTCTCTCTGATGGGAGACTCCTGGGTTTCATGTTTTAAAACACATAAGTAGTCATCTTTGCAGAGACTGGTGTTTTCAGACCAAACCTTGTTTTCTAGAGGGGAAGGAACCAGGCGGGTGAGGGTACTACAGGACTAGGCTAAATAAATGATTGGTGCCACGTGGTTTGTGGAGGCACTCACTGGCAATAACAAATGCACAGCTTGTGCAGAATTCAAGCACGGGCAAACCAGCACGGGCTAGTTGCTGTGATTTGGAATCGCCTACACCTTGCTTTAGCTTGGAGTGCTAATTTCAGGCATCCTAGGGGCGTTTTGAAGAGTGTCGACTTAGCAAAATCTTGTCTTCAGAGAGAGGATGTACGTCCCCTTCTCCGGGTCTCTGGCTGTCTGAAGTGAGCAAATCAAGAGGCAGCTGAGACTAGAGATCACATTAGGGCATGTGAGGTGGCTGTAGCTGTAAAACAAACTCCTGCCCAAGACGGAGGGAAAAGAGCTTAGCCTGCTTTTCCTGGCTTGACAACTGGTATTTTGGAGTGTGTCAGCTCTAAAATGCTAGGTCCTTCTCCTCAGCAAGGGGTCATGGCAGGGCAGTCACCGCAGACAGCACCAGCCAGTGCCAGGTACTGGCCCTGAGAGTCCTGCTCACTTGTAACCGCCTTCCCGCCCCTGGCCCCGACCGGGTTCTCCCGGCTTCCCAGCCAGCGCTGGCGCGCGTCCCCGCGTCGGCGGTCAGGCTACAGCGCCAGGCATCCCCCAGCGGCGGGGTTACTGCAAGGTACCAGCTCAGGCTACCTCCTGCAGCTTCCCTCGGTTCTCAGCTTTCTGAGACAGGTCCTACTCAAAGAGTTAACCGGTTTCAGTTATATGTGAACTTGCAAGCAAAAGCAAAGTTATAAAATTTAAGACTGCTTGGATCCGCCGTGAGGTAACTCAGGAGGGTAGGAAAGATGGGGAACAACGAACGGAGTTTAAGGCAATGCAACGCGATTTTTGCAGTTTTCTTATGAGAGAGGAACAGGTCCCCAGGCAGGGGAGTCGACGTCGCAAAGGTCACTCCAGGCCGGCGCCCCGGAGCGAAGCCCCTGCTCCCCCTAACTTGCCACCTCCTCACGTGTTCTTGGCATGGCTAGGATTAAAATTTGCAAGGCACAAAAATTATATGCGGAACGGACAGAATGTTCTCGGAGATTAGTTGAAAAAAAAAGTGAAATGAAGATTGTACTTTTTTTTTCTTGTAGTGCAGAGACTTATTTCCGCCCCCTCCCCTACACATTCCTGACCCCCCTCCCCCTCCCCCCGCTCTTTCCTTCCTTCCTTCCTCCTCTTCCAAGTTCTGGGATTTTTCAGCCTTGCTTGGTTTTGGCCAAAAGCACAAAAAAGGCGTTTTCGGAAGCGACTCGGCCGTGCACAAGGGACATTTGTTTGTTTTGGGACTGGGGCAGGAAATCTTGCCGGCCTGAGTCACGGCGGCTCCTTCAAGGAAACGTCAGTGTTCGCCGGTCGCTGTCGCCCGCTGCGCGCCCCTCAGTCCGCGGCCATGGGGGAGATGCAGGGTGCGTTAGCTCGGGCTCGGCTCGAGTCCCTGCTCCGGCCCCGCCACAAAAAGCGGGCGGAGGCGCAGAAAAGGAGCGAGTCGGTCCTGCTGAGCGGACTGGGTAAGCACCGCCGTCCGGCCCGCGGGGGACTCGGCTCCGGAGGGGTATGGGTGGGTAGAGGTCGGATGGAGACCGGAGGATGGCGCCGGACAGAACCCGGCGGATGCGCGCCGGGCACCGGGGTCGGGAGACCGAGGAGGTGGGGGAGAAAGGTCGGCGCTGAGCCGTGCGCAGCGGGGCTCCCCACTCGGGCAAATGGAAAATCACCGGGGCGCTCCACCCCTCCAGTGCCCTCCTTCTGCCCGGGAGGACGGAGGCCGAGTGCCTCCCTGCGCGCGGGGATCCTGGGGGTCCTGGTCGTGCAGCCCGCGGCACCCTCGGCCCCGCCGGGGCGGCCAGCACGGTTCACCCAGGATCAGGCTGCCAGCCACCCGCATCCGCCGGGGTCTCGGTCCGCGGCCCGAGCGGCGGCAGGGGCGGGGCCTCGCGGTGGGCGGGGCTCGGGGCGCCGCTTCCTCATTGTTCCGCCGGCCCCGCCCCCGCGGCGGCGCAGGGTATATAAAGGCGGCCGCGAGGCTGGAGCGCACTGTTGGCTGAGCCGGTTTCACCGCTTCGGGCTGACTCCATAACTCATCGGCGCGATGACTGTGAAAACCGAGGCTGCCCGAAGCACCCTCACCTACTCCAGAATGAGGGGAATGGTAGCGATTCTCATCGGTGAGTGCTGGAAAAGCACCGGACTTGTGTAGGAGAGGCGACGTGGAAACGTTTGATTGAGGGTTTTGAAGGTTTCAGGATCAGATTAGCGTGTGGCGTCGGACGTTACGGAGCCGCCTGTAAACCTTTTTGTCTTTTTTTGTTGTTTTTAATTCACAGCTTTCATGAAACAGAGAAGGATGGGCCTGAACGACTTTATTCAGAAGATTGCCAACAACTCCTATGCATGCAAACAGTAAGTGTGGGGTAATTGAAGAAAATAAAAAAGAATCGTTTAAATTTGCCAGCCGCTAAGATTTACTTAAGATTACCACTTTGTTCATCGGGGGAAGCCGAAGTCTTTTCTCCAGGGTAGAGATCTCTTGGTCTTGAGCATTTGGCTTATTTGAAACATTTTAAGCAGTATTAATTCATGGGTCGAGCTTGCCCTAGAGATGTAAGATTAATTCTCGTGCATGTTTATGAAATCCACATCCTCTCGATGAACAAACCTTAATTTGTATATTTAACTGGGTTATTTTCTTTACCTAATTCATTCGGATGTTTTCGGTTTAAATACTGAACGGTTGAGTCAGAAATTGCGCTTATGTCGGTGTGCCCTCTGGTGGCGAGTCACAGTTTCTAAACCGGCTCTTTAATCCCCCGCAGCCCTGAAGTTCAGTCCATTTTGAAAATCTCCCAACCTCAGGAGCCTGAGCTTATGAACGCCAACCCCTCCCCTCCGGTAAGTTCTCGCATGTCTGGGGAGGAACATTGTAAATGAATCTGTATTTCTGTAGTGGTCAGTTAAGACAACATTTGTAAAAATTATTTTGGAGGCAGGAATGTCTTCACAACAAGTGGCATTAAGTGTTTAAGTAGTGAGTCACTGGAATGTTTTGAAAGGCGTATTTCGTAAACTGTTTTATGTTAGCAGTAGGCTGTGTAGGGCTGTGTGCGGCTTACATACACGCAGATGTTAAAGGGTGATTTTTTTTTGTTTTCCAGCCAAGTCCTTCTCAACAGATCAACCTTGGTCCGTCCTCCAACCCTCACGCTAAACCATCTGACTTTCATTTTTTGAAAGTGATTGGAAAGGGCAGCTTTGGAAAGGTAATTTCAAATATGAGAAATTTAAATATATGCTCTTTCATGTACTCATTTTTACAGTCTCCCTGGATGAGGATAGAAAAAAAAAATAAACGACTGTTTGGTTGACATTTCAGGTTCTTCTAGCAAGACACAAGGCAGAAGAAGCTTTCTATGCAGTCAAAGTTTTACAGAAGAAAGCAATCCTGAAAAAGAAGGAGGTAGGAGCGGCACCCGATGCCCTAGGGAGTAGTCTTTACCCCGTGATTCGGTGCCTCGCTGAAATTCGAATTTCCACGGACTCTCATCTTTTTCCTAGGAGAAGCATATTATGTCGGAGCGGAATGTTCTGCTGAAGAATGTTAAGCACCCTTTCCTGGTGGGTCTCCACTTCTCTTTCCAGACTGCCGACAAACTGTACTTTGTCCTCGACTACATCAATGGTGGAGAGGTGAGCTGGGGGAGTAGACCTCTTGATAGTGGTGGGGTTTCTCTGCTCTCCGCTTGCTCATTTTTGGTTAGAGATGAGTTTTAAGATAGTTGGGGTGGGGGGCAGATTACCAGAATTATGAATTTTTTAAGCTGTTCTTTCAAGCCACTTCTCGCCTTCTTTCTCTTCGGGCTTCTGTGTCAGGCCTGATGAAATGACCGCACGCACTCAGCCTTGCTGTATTTGGTCTCTTGTAGCTGTTCTACCATCTCCAGAGGGAACGCTGCTTCCTCGAACCACGGGCTCGCTTCTATGCCGCGGAAATAGCAAGTGCCTTGGGCTATCTGCACTCCCTGAACATCGTTTATAGGTAGGTCAGAGACAAGGCTACCTTGCTGGGAAGTGGGGGGGCGGGGGCGGGGGGGGGGGACTGGCTGAGCCTTTGGAGCCTTTAAAATACGAGATTATGGGCAATTTGGTCCCTTCTAAAACTTTTCCTAGCATGGGAGCCAGCCAGAGGGTGGTGCCTAACCCAGAACAACAGAGCGAGGACTCCTTTCTGTGATTGGCTATGGGGCAGCACCGGATTAAAAATATCCTAATACCCTTAGCAGTCTTTACAGAGGATTTGTCATGAAGTGAAATGAACCTAGGCAACCACTTTTCATTTTCCCACAGAGACTTAAAACCAGAGAATATTCTCCTGGACTCCCAGGGACACATTGTCCTCACTGACTTTGGGCTCTGCAAGGAGAACATTGAACACAATGGTACAACATCCACCTTCTGTGGCACGCCTGAGGTAGGCGCTCTTGACTTGGTTGCCTGATCTACCCCCGCCCCCCACACTTTAGAAGAGAGACGTGCACAGTAGTAATGCTTTTAAGTACAAAAAAACAAACAAACAAACAAACAAACAAACAAAAAAAAAACTCTTAGCAATTGCTTAGTGCAATTCAGTACAAGTAAAATACGTGCATTGTTTGATTCATCCTGAGGATCTCCAAGGCCTTGACTAGCTGTTGGTAAGATCCATGTCGTAAGAGATCCTCATAGTACCACTAGTCACTAAGTTGCTCCCTAAATACATCGGTCTACACACACGGGGCCAGTTAGCCTCAAAGAGGACAGAGGTCTGAACTAGGAAGCAATCCAAAAAAATAACCCCAGTACATGCCTGCTGTCAGGAGTGCCGGTCTCGAGGGCTCTCTAACCTCTCTTCCTGTGTTTCTTTTCAGTATCTGGCACCCGAGGTTCTCCATAAGCAGCCGTATGACAGGACAGTGGATTGGTGGTGCCTCGGGGCGGTCTTGTACGAGATGCTCTATGGTCTGGTGAGTAACACACCCGCATCATCCCCCTGACAACTGTAAAAAACATTTGTGTGTCTACTTGAGTGCAGGTTTAACGACTACGGCTTGTCCCTATCAGTAGCCGTATCAAAAGCTAATAAAGGAGACACTCGTTATTTCCCAAGTACATGTGTCTTCCGGATTTTTTTTTTTTTCAGTAGTATTATGGGAATCTTAGGACAGGTCCTGAGCAGCATCCCCAACCTGCTAGTGGTTTTATTCTACAATTTACTACAGAGGACCACACCCAACCTGAGCAGTAGCAGCCCCATACCCCAGCAGACACACGACCACACACGATCCAGTGTGGGTTGGAAAACAGACATTTCAAAATTATGGCCGTTTCAACAGCCGGGGAAGGGACCATATCCCAAGTCCAGCTTAGCATACTACTAAATTCAGCGCTTTCTTCGCTAGACGAAACTTGAGTTGAACCTGAAGGGATTCTCTTCCTTTTCCAGCCTCCGTTTTATAGCCGGAACACAGCTGAGATGTACGACAACATTCTGAACAAGCCCCTCCAGTTGAAACCAAATATTACAAATTCAGCAAGGCACCTCCTGGAGGGCCTCCTGCAGAAGGACCGGACAAAGAGGCTGGGTGCCAAGGAAGACTTTGTAAGTACCGCTGTCCCGCCGCCAGGGGACCTTGGGGACGAACACGGATGGACCTGACCTCGGGCCCTTTATTGAGTTCTGCCATCTAAACAAATCTCTTGTTTCTGTCCAACAGATGGAGATTAAGAATCATATTTTCTTCTCCCTAATTAACTGGGACGATCTCATTAATAAGAAGATTACACCCCCATTTAACCCAAATGTGGTGAGTATCTTTGTGTTTTTCTGGTCTAAGAATAGTGAGATCCAGGAGGTTTCTTTTAGGTCACAATTTGAAGAAGAGCAGATACTACTGTCTGTAGACTGACTCATTGTTCCCAGGGGAAAAGGGTTTTTGTTTTGTTTTGTTTAATCCCAAGCAAAGCTCACTAAACATGAATACATGTATTAACTAAAGACATTGCCAGGCCTGGTAACACATACCTGTAGTGCCTGTATCTCAGGAGACTGGAGCAGGGTTCAGTTTGAGGCTGGCCTAGGCTGCATAGTGAGACCTTGTCGTCAATGATACCTCCCGAACTTTGGAGCCTTTAGGGTTTTAAGCTTCTAGCGGAGGACTGTAGGGCTCAGGATTCCCCATCCTTTGCCCCGCGTCTTCTTTTTGACACTGAGTGTGTCTCCCTTTCCCGTAACAGAGCGGACCCAGTGACCTTCGGCACTTTGACCCCGAGTTTACGGAGGAGCCAGTCCCCAGCTCCATCGGCAGGTCCCCAGACAGCATTCTCATCACGGCCAGCGTCAAGGAAGCCGCCGAAGCCTTCCTCGGCTTCTCCTACGCCCCTCCCATGGACTCTTTCCTCTGAACACTCTTGGGATGGTTCTGAAGGATCCCCTGCGTGTTTTCTAAGTGTTTCAGTTAGCCTTTGGAGTCGCCAGCTGACCGCTGACATCTTGAAAGAGAATTTGCACACCGGCTGGGCAGTCCCGCCGCCGCGCCGCGCCGTGCTGTGCCGCAGCAGCCGCACACTGCTCGAGGGAAGCTTTTCGAAGAGCACATCCTTCTCCTCCTCCTCCTCTTCCTCCTCTCAGTGAGCTCGTGAGGTTTTCATTTTTACTCTTCCTTCCACCGTGGTGCTAGCTCCCCGTGAGCGTCGGAGTGCCGACTTAGACAGACACCTTGGTCTCGTTAGAAGGAAGAAGATACAGGTCTAAGAGGGATCTCCCGCAGGTCTGTCTGAGAGCTGTGACCACGAATATTCTGCAATGTGCCTTTTCTGAGATCTTGTTAGCTCCAAAGCTTTTCCTATCGCAGAGTGTTCAGTTTTTTTGGGTGTTTTTTTTTTTTTTTTTTTTTTTTAATCTTGTGTATTTCCCGCGTGAACAGTGGTGTGAGTGTGCCATGCCTGACCGCAGACGGTTTTGTTATAAGCATCAATGTGACACTTGCGGGACACTACAATGTGGGACATTGTTTGTTTCTTCCATATTTGGAAGATAAATTTATGTGTAGACTGTTTGGTTTTTTTTGTAAGATATAGTTAATAACTAAAATCTATTGAAACGGTCTTGCAATGACGTGCATCCAGATGCTTAACGGAAGCATTGCTGCTACAAATATTTCTATTTTTAGAAAGGGTTTTTATGGACCAATGCCCCAGTTGTCAGTCAGAGCCGTTGGTGTTTTCATTGTTTAAAATGTCACCTGTAGGATGGGCATTATTTATGTTGTTGTTGTTGTTTTTTTGCATTCCTGATTATTGTATGTATCTTGTAAAGAAAGTCTGTACATTGGGTTATAACACTAGTATATTTAAACTTACAGACTTATTTGTAAACCATCATTTTAATGTACTGTAATTAACATGGTTATAATACGTACAATTCCTCCTCCCTACCACACAACTTTTTTTGTGTGCAATAAACCAATTTTGGTTTGCAATAAAATCTTGAAAAGTATTTGCAGAAATTGTGTCATGTGTTGCTTTGTTAGATTTTGATAAACTGGGGTTGGCAGGTGGGGATATGTGGCAAATAATGGGTCAATTTAAAAATTTGAAAAACTTTGGGCATCTGGGGGGAGGTATTCCATGCTCAGGTCTCGCCCCTCCCATTGCAGACCCCGCCCCCTCAGAAAGCCCGCCAAGTGTCAGCTCCTCCTCCGGGAGCTGCTTAAGACTACACCTGTAGGCCACTTAAGACCTGGTAGCCATATTTGGCACATGACTCCTCTCCTGCCCTCCTGAGGGTCGCCTAGGAGTTACTTTTTTGCTCTGCTCATTAAACCTGGATTTATCAATTCGGTTTGATTGGCCTATTACATCGTTGGTGGTGGGTATCCAGTAACCGGGGATTCAAAACTTACCAGTTAGATGGATGTAGCGACACACACTTCAATCCCTAGCACTTGACAGCCTGAACAAAAGAGCAAGACAGTTTACTTCCAAGAGCAAAAACTTCTTAGTCAAGGAGGATTGGATCTTCAGGGCCCATGGAGGCTTGTATGTAGTTTATTGAGGCTGTTATTGTAACTTTACCATGGAAGGCTTTTCCTAGCATGTGAAGCCTTGGTTGGCTCCTCAGCACTAAACACCTATGTTCCATTTTCTTTTCAGAAGTCTTTGTACTGCTAGTCATTAATCCAGCAAACAAATCCTTTTTAATCTGCCCATCTCGTAAAGCCATAAAATAATGTCCCCTCTGCTTATTGACTGTCCCATGAACGGCTTGTCCTGACATCGGCTTATCTTCAGTGACAGGTAATTCTTTTAACAAATAGGAGTCTACTCAGGGTGGGGCTCTGGTCTGAGTGCTAGCGGTACATGTTAGTGAGCAAGACAGGTCATTGCCCTCCATACCTGATGGCTTCACAAGCAGTTTGCTTGAGAAGGTAATCGGGGTGATTCTGAGAGTGTAGAGTGCCACCAAAGAGGGTGTGCCTTCATGTCATAGATGTCCCTGTTCCCAACAAGCTTTCTCAGGAGTACCCAGAGCAGGCTCAGGAGAAAGGAAGGCGTTCTAATTAAATCAGTGTGAACTAGCATCTCAGGGACCTTCAGGCTGTGGGTCTGGCCTGCAGAGCCCTCCCCCAAGATTCCCTGCCTCACTGGGGATTATGCTGTTAAGGAAGCTGTTCACACAAATCCCTAGCAAATCAGGGACCCCCAGTGGATGCTGCTGACACCTGCACCTCTCCATTAAACTCCATCCTCTCTCTCCTTGTCCTCCCAGTATGCATCTGGTTCCCCCTCTGTTGACTCTGAAGACCTCCACTTAGCTCCCCCACCTCCAAGGCTTCTAGAGTCAGCCAGGGGTTTGGCTTCCCTTACCCTGTTCTGTGGAGTGCCCTGAAGGTAGGACTGAAGTAAGAAGCAGAGTTCGAGTTCACAGTGGCTACAGATCACTTTATGCAGTTGAGACACTGGGCATTAGCTGCATCTTCAATTCCGTGCCAAGAATCTAGACTGTTTTCTAGGAAAACTGTGTTGCCAGCTTTGATGGGCAGGTTTGATGGGCTGGCTCGTTCCCCTTCATTCTCATTGACAACAGCAGTTATGAACTATTCCTAGAATAAAAATAATTACACTGTCCTCCCAACCTCACCATAGGTTTCCCAGCTATAAATTAGGAAGTGTCTTTTGTTGTTGTTTTTTTATTTTCTTTTTGGCATTTGCTTTTTATTTTTTTATTTGGGAGATAAGGTCTCAGTATGTAGCCCTGGATGTTCTTGAATTTGCTGCATAGACCAAGGTGGCCTCAAACTCACAGAGATCCATATATGTCTGAGTGCTGGGAGTAAAGTTCTGCCCCACTACCTTCGCTTTTTGAAAGATAGGATTTCACATAGAACAAGCTGGCCTCAAATATACCATACAGCTGAGGACGACCTTGAACTCTTGACCCTTCTGCCTCTACTCAAGTGCTAGGATGATAGGCATGTGCCTTCATGCTTGAATTGAAGGTTTTTGTTTGTTTGGCTGGTTGGTTGGTTTTTTGTTTGTTTTTGTGTTTTTTTTTTTCTTTAGTTGGAAATGTGACTTATTGGGGTACAGTCAGTCACTGCGTAGGATCGGACATGAATTGATCCAGAACCGAAATACACCAGAGGAGTCCCAAGCACAATCAAACAAATGAGGGCTTGGATCCACACAACTGTGTAGGAAGGGAACAAGATGGAGACAGGGAAGTCAAGAAAGAACAAGAGATCAATAGACAAATGGTAAATATTTGCTGAGTATCTTGATGCCAAATAACACATGTGCCAAGGTATCGCTTATCTAAGGGAGTGGAGCATGTCCCTGCCAACATGTCCCCAGAGGCTTAGCCTCTGAGGTAGAAGAGGGGACAGCTAGTTCAGGGTGTGGCCGAGCTTGCTCTTCACACTATCACTTGGGGGGCAGGAGAATGGAGTCTGGTAAGGAAAGAAGGAAGGGAAGGAGAGAAGGAGGGAGGAAGGGGGAGAGAAGGAGCAGGGAGGAAGGAAGGAAGGAAGGAAGGAAGGAAGGAAGGAAGGAAGGAAGGAAGGAAGGAAGGAAGGAAGGAAGAGAAGAAAGGAGACAGTTCACTTCTTCACAGCTCCCTAGCTATGTGTCTGCTCAGCTATGGATTTGGGGCAACTTATTCAGCTGATCCCCTGAGCTTCAGTGTGAGTTAATCCTCTGCTACCATGAAGAGGAGTAAGTCATTCGCCTTGAAGGATGTGCCATCTCCTTGGGGAGACGTGACACCCATAAATGTATGTAGTGGGAGGCGAATGTGGGATCAAGGAAACTGTGGAAGTCCGGAGGCTGCCTGTGGGCTCTGGGACAGCAAGGCTCCCTAAGAGTCTTACTAACCAACACTAGTTCTGGAAACGTTCTTGGGATGTGCGGTTAGGGAGTGAGGCAGTACTAGCCATTTGTTGGTCCCAGTGAGCTCTGACTCTCTTGCAGCTCTGTGCTTGATTTGCTCATCCATCGTAATAACACAGTGACATCAAAGTCAGAAATCTGTTTAAGATGGTAGCCTGCTAGCGGGTGGGTCAGTGCTGGGTTAGAAGTGAAATCATGGCAGTTTGTCTACAAAGTCTGTCCATGCTGCCTGAAAGATAAAACAAAGAGATGCATGCTTGTTGGCTATTTGCACAAGAAATTCACCAAATTAATTAACCCAGCAATGGCACCATTTCGTATTATACTAGGCACGAAGAGGGACAGAAGAGAGAATGGAGAGCAAAGTTCTGCAGTTATAGCTATTACTGGTGGTTGGTGAAAACCTGCTATAAAAACACATGCGTCATGAGGAGAAATTAGGCTATCGTCTTGGAAGCCCCTTCAGCAGTATGAACAAGATGAATGCATATGTCACTGGTGACCTGTTGGTTTCACTGCATCACAAACACTGCAAAGAGAGAGCATATGTTCAATAAAAAATTCTCTGCTCAGAGGTTAAGAGCACTGGCTGCTCTTCCAGAGGTCCTGAGTTCAATTTCCAGCCACCACTTGGTGGCTCACAACCATCTACAGTTGGGTCAGATGACCTCCTCTGGTGTGCAAGCAGCCATGCAGCTAGGACACTCATATACATAAAATAAGTAAATAAATCTTTAAAAATTCTCAACAATACTCATAGCAATGTTAAATATATTGGCTCCAAGATAGAACACTTCAAAATGTCCACTAATAATGAGGTAACTAAATTAATGTGCTGTCATATAATGGAATACTATACAACAAAAAAGAATTGCTGCTCACTTTAGGAAAGAAATCTCTCAAACAAAAGTGAACCTTTGTGATTTGGTTTACGTAAAATGTGCAAGCAGGAAAATAAGGTGAATTGATTTAGAAGTGTAGATCGGATGGCTCTTGAAGAAGCTATATAATGACAGAGGATGCCTGCTGAGGGCAGTCTTTGGGTAGCACTAATTTCTTAATCTCATGGGTGGTTTTGCTCTTTGATATTACATTAAGATCAGGCTGTGTAGTTACAGCAATCCACTTTTTTATTATTTTATGTGGACAGAATTTTGAACCTGCATATATGCCTGTGGATCATGTGCATGGTGCCTCTGGAGGCCAGAGGAAGGTGTCAGATCCCCTGGAGCTGGAGTCAGAGACGGTTATGAGCCACTGTGTGGATGCTGGGAGTTGAACCTGGGTCCTCTGGAAGAACAGTCAGTGTCCTTAACCACTGTACCATCTCTCTAACCCTGGCATCGCATGCACGTTTGTTTTGTTTTGTTTGTTTGAGACAGGGTCCCAATCTTCATCTCAGGCTGGTCTGGAACTCACTATGCAGCCTAGGCCTCCCAAGTTCTGGCATTACAGGAGTGCAGCACCATACACTTTCCTCCACATCTGTCATAGAACAATAAAGATGTTAAGAAAACATGAGCTGTCATGGAAACAGGCTATTAAGGGGGCACGTAGAGGGACATCTTACCTAATTTAGGGGTGGGGCATTGGGGCTAAATTCAGACTCTTTAGAAAGTGATGCTGGGGAAGCTCAAGTGGGGTGTCTAGGTAGAGGGGGCTTGTGAAAGCGAGGCAGAAAGAAGGGCATTCCGTGTGCAGGCTCGCAGAGACCATGGGGTGGTGGTGGTGGTGGTGGCGGCGGCGGCGGCGGCGGCGGCGGCGGCGGCGGCGGCGGCGGCGGCGTTGGTGGTGGTGGATGGAATCAACGGGACCTCTCCCAGAGGAAGAGACTCTGGATTAGGATCCTAATCTAGCTCTACTGAGCAGCTTTCTAGCTGAGGCAGAGAGTAACGGGGGCCAACCTCTCCTGAGTTGTTTCCCCGGGAAGGGAAATGTAATCAGTGCTCTCCCAGAAGACCGACCACCGGTCCAGGAGGAATCAAGATGTGAAAGGCTGTTAGTCGCCCTCCCCACCATCGCCTTTTCGAGTTTTCCCTCTTTCCTAGAATTTCGGAGAAGATCTAAACGTGGTGGAGAATACATTCACATCAGGGTGTAGACTGTATCGTTAGCGTTCTCAGAGAGGACGTGGAGGAGAAGTTGAGATTCCGAAGGGAGCAAAGGAGAGGAGAGTTTTACCCTGAGGAAAGCGATCAAAAGGAGGACGAGGAGGGTAGGTGAAGAGAGCCGTGGGGCACTAATGTTTTCACAGGAGCTGCTGGGAGCCTTGACATGGCCATCCTAGTGATGGAGGCCAGGACAACCAAGAGAGTGGGTATTTTGAAGGTCCCCAAATCGATGGGAGCCTTGGAGACAAGGAAGAAGGGCGACTCCAAAGAGAGAATATCTATCATTTCCTTAATGAAATGTGTTCCACTAATTAAAGTGTTTGTCACAGCTGCAATGGCTTCTGGAACAAAGGCCAGCCACCCGGCTGATCGATAACCAATCAAGTTAATTGGCAAAGGGCAAAGGTTAGGATACAGTTCATCTCTATCTTACCCTGTTGAGGAATCTTTGTCTTCATTCAAAGTCTAAAATTCTATTGTACCCACCGTGAGTTCTTTGGGGTTTTGTTTTCTAGGAACATAACGATGGTAACATATTTCCAGGCACTAATCGGAACAATAAAAAAAAAAAAAAAAGTGCTCATTGAAATCAGTTAGGCTGAATTTGATAAATTATTTAAGTGTTTTTCTCACTGCAAGGAAACTGTTAACTAATTACCTAAACCAAAAACCGAGCAATTGCTCAGACTCCATTGTGGCTTTAATGTGTTCTGTGTTTAGCTACTGTGGCCGTGACACAACCTTTAGATTGCAACATCTAAACTACATCTAACTTACACACGCTACCCTGTTTTTCCACTCGTTTCCTGTGAAGGACTCGAGCACAAGGCTGGAGTGATGTCAGTATTTACTAGGAGTTTATCTGTTACATTGTGTTCAGGCAGATTGTGTGTGTGTGTGTGTGTGTGTGTGTGTACCCTGGAAACCACAGAGTCTGATGGGCAGGGTTCTCGGTTTGCTTTCTTCTGTGTCCTCTGTCCTGGGCCCCACCTGGTTTGTCCTGGCAGGCCCGATGATGATGTATCGTGACAATAAACAAGGTACAGTCTGTTCACAAGAAGACAGAAATGCAGACAGGCACTTTTTGTGAAAGGTAGGTCAAGGATCATCAGCATGAAGGTGGAGCACTTCATGCACCAAGTTTTATAGAAACGATGAATGGCTGCCAATTGATTTTAGCATAATTTTTTATGTTTTAACATAATTTCTGATACAAGCTATTTCCTACTATTGACTGATTGATTGATTGACTGTGTGTGTGTGTGTGTGTGTGTGTGTGTGTGTGTGTGTGTGTGTGTGTGTGTTTGAAATAGGGTTTCTCTGACAGCCTTGGCTGTCCTAGAACTCCCTTTGTAGACCAGTCTGGGCTCAAACTCTCCAAAATTTGTATGCCTCTGCCTCTCGAGTGCTGGGATTAAAGGCATGCACCACCATACCTAGCCACTTTTTCTGCTTTTTGAATAGTATTTTTAATTCTGTGAAACTCTTATGCATGTGTATTATGTATATTGATCGTGTCCATCCACTACCACCCCTCTCCACCTTTCCCAAACACACCTACCCCTTCTCCTTCCTAATTGCATGTCCTCTTTTTGTTATTAATTAACTGTTATTAATGAGCATTTAAGATGAATGTATTGTCTATGTATAAACTTTGAAACTAAAACATCTTGTTAACACTGTCCTTATCTCATCTCATCTTTTGTTTCCTATATGTTTTAGTAACTGAGTCCAGTTACTGCTGCCCGTGTGAGTGTGGTTGTGTGGCCATCCTCTGGAACACGAGCAGCCTAGAGTGGCTGTGACCCCAAAGGAGAGTAACTTCTGCAGCCATCAACTGTCAATAGTTCCTCAGACAGGGATGGGTGCTCCTGAGATATATGTATATATATTCATACATAATCATTCTTGACTCTCAGCATAGAATTCTGGAGGCCAAAGTCATGAACTAACCTGAACGAAAGCACTGGATTCCCGGCATAAAGCCAAGTTGTCAGCATGCCTTACTACGAACCTATCATGGGCTCAAGAATCAAATTACATTTGGCATAATTAGGTAAACTAAAATTAAGCTCAAAGTGATTTGGGATCCAAATTGAAGAACGATGACTGGGTTTCTTCTGAAAGGTCATCAAAAGGGAGACAAACAGAAATTATTTCAGCCTTAAATTAAATTATAACCTGCCTAATAATGGACACATTGGGGGAAGTTAGAGCAAATGTATTTCTTCAGATCAAAACTATACATTATTATAAAACATATAGGAAACAAAAGATGAGATGAGATAAGGACAGTGTTAACAAGATGTTTTAGTTTTAAAGTTTATACATAGACAATACATTCATCTTAAATAACATGATGGGTAGAAACTGGGTATCAGTTTCATAAACATCTCTCTCTCAGCCATCTTCATCCCAGTTTATCTCATCTGGAAGGTTATTTACTCTCCAGGTGTGTGTATACCAGCATAAAGGCTTCCAAAAATGGGTGCTTTTAAGTTAGAATTTAAAGCAATTGTTTCTTGGTCTTTTGAATACAACTAAGTCCAGAACTTTATCTTTGTGTATATCTGTATGTGTGTGGTATGTGCTCATGTGTGTGATCAGCGTGTATGTGGGGACCAGAGAAGAACACAGAATGTTCTGTTTTGTCACTCGCCACGGTATTCCCTTCAGACAGGAGCTCTCACTGCACCTGGAGCTAGGCTAGAGGCCAGCAAGACCCAGTGATCCTCTTGTCTCCACACCCTCCCCCACAAGGCTGGAGTCGCAAGCATCCATGGCCAACCCTGCCTTATCATATGAGTGTTGAAATTCAAACTTGGGTCCTCATGTTTATGTGGCAAGCACTCTTACCCGAAGAGCTATCCCCCCACCCCAAGGCTAGGGATGGGAGGAGATAGCAGGTTGATTTTTTAATAAACAAGTTATCCACATTGCTTATTGTTCTAGAAGTTCACTCAAGCCGGTTTGTGGTGGTGCACATCTTAAATCCCGATACTCAGGAGGCAGAGAGGAGGATCTCTGTGAGCTCAAGGCTGGCTTTTGTGATAGAGGGCTGGATGACATTGGTTTGGCATGAGCTTTATGGCATACACAGTCTTTTATGGTACACACAGCCTTTGTCATCTGGTGCTGAATATAAGCAGAGAGCTGATTTTTCTGCTACAAGAATACATAAATAAAAGTGGTAGATGCCCTGAGACATGAGTATTGGCTTGCAAGGTTGACCTTTGCACTTAGATGTACTGCCCAACAGCTCATCCTCTGGTAGGCAAAATTACCCTAGCAACAAGCTTTCGAAACACCTCATCACTGTGATTTTCCTGTCACTTGTCTGGGGCATATATGAATATTATCCCAATGGTGTGTTCTGATTAGGGAATACTTTTCCTTCCAACCATTTCTACATTCCTGTGAGTCACTATCCGAATCATCCTGTCCTTTTCAATTACATAGAACGATAAAAGTGTCAAAATGGGAGATCTGGAGATCCAGGGATCATAAATAATGCCTGTAGAAGTCATGCTTTCAAATCACATCAGAATAAGACAATGAGATTCACAGGGATTGCATGGTTTCACAGACAAATTTAAAATAAAAGTATAATGAAAAAAAAATTTTTTTTAAACTTTCTTTTTTCTTTTTTGCCAAATAAAATGAGTCTGGGCAGAAACATCTGCAGATTTTTTTTTTAGTCTAATTCCACAGACAATTATGTAAAATTCCACAAACTATCCCTCCTTTGCATCCCTGTCCATTTGTTAGCTATGAGAAATAACAATAAACAAAAAACTCCAAACATGGAGGACTGAGAACTCTCCTTCCAATTATACAATAGGAGTAAGGAATGGGCTTTTTTTTTTTTGGTATTTTTTGAAAACTATGTGTGTGGGCAGGGTAGGGCACGGATATATGCATATGAGTGCAGGTGTCTGTGGAGTCCAGGGGCATTAGGCGTTATCCTAGAGCTGGAGATTTATGCAGTTGGGAGTCACCCAACATGGGTACTGGGGACCGAATTCAGGATCTCTGGAAGAGTAGATGCTTTTAAACTACCAAACTCTCTCTCCAGCCCCTGGGATGGGCTTCTAAGAGGAACAATAATTTGGCATTTAATAACACAAAGATTTCCCACAAGTTGACACTGTGCCTAGCTTCTAAACATGTTCGCACCCATGGCCCTAACTTGCATTAGGATTCTATTACCAGTTTTGGAAAGGAAGCCGGTATATTGTCAAACAGCCCTCAACAGCGGATCACAGAGGAATATGTTCTCTCCTGCAGCACTCATTAACAGTGATTAGCTCTTCAGTGAGGATGGGGCCCTATGAGCTCCTTTCTCCATCCATAATGGAGCGTTGATGGGTCCAGACTTGTATGGTAGCTGCTGCTGCTGCTGCGAGTTCATAGGTGCCACAGCAAGGGCCTTTCTAGAGACCTGTCATAGCTCTCCTTCCCACCCTCTGTCTCCTACATTCTTCTTACTCTCTCTTCCTTGATGTTCATCAAGCCTTGGAGGGAGAGATATAGATCCTCCCCACCCCTCACACCCCCATCCACCCACACCCTCATTCCGCAATACTCCCACCCTCACCTTCCCCCATCCCTCCATCCCCCCCTTCCTCCCCAACCCCACTTAGGGCCGAAGTTGTTCACTCTCAGCAGTTCATGTTTAAAAAAATCTCTTAAGAACTCCAGGGCATGCATGGTCTTATCTGAAGCCCTGCAAACCTCTCTAGTTCCCAGAGATGGATCAAGGAGACACAGTGTTCCAGTCCAGAATTCCACCACTTGGTTTTATTTGATTTCTTGACCTGAGGCCAGACTCCATGGAGATTTTATCTTGTTTTGTTTGGGTTTGTTTTACTGAGACAGGGTCTCACTGTGTGACCCTGACTGATCTGGAACTGCTTTGGAGACCAGGCTGGTTTTGAACTCACAGAGATCCACTTACCCTTACCAACCTTAGTGCTGGGATTAAGGGCCTACACCAAACAAGCCTGGCTCTCGGGATTGTTTTTTAAAGGCTTTCTTTAACCCAATTTTCCCGTTGAGTTTGTTACTTAGACACATCTCACTGTACACATTTATTTGCATCAACTTTGAAAACTCACTCTATCTGAAAGCAGGAAGGTATTTTTTCTTTTTTTTTAATCCGAGAGATTATGAGATATGCCCCATAGTGCTAATCCTTCATGTGAAGAAAGTTTATGCATGCACATGTAATTTAAAATATTAGGTATGAAAAGACTAAGTAGGAAGCTCAGACCAGGGTTTAATTCCTAACACACACACACACACACACACACACACACACAAAAAAAAAAAAAAAAGGTTAATTTTTAAGGAATAAAAAAAATTCAAATAATTATCTTAGTATTTTGCTTACATGTGTGAGGGTATTGCTTTGTGTGAGCCAGGGTCTCACACTCTGTAATCAGACTAGCCTAGAACCTCAGCTGACTGGGCACTGGGATTTCAAGTGTGCAATATGATGTCCTTTCAATGGAAGACAATCAGCATGTTTTTGTTGTTGTTTTGCGGTCTCAGACACACAAAGAGATCATAAATTTTTTGTAAGTAAGAACAAATTTGTCATTGACATGAGTTGTGTGATTTGTTTATACAGAAACACAATACCGCCGGGAGATGGTGGCGCACGCCTTTAATCCCAGCACTCGGGAGGCAGAGCCAGGCGGAACTCTGTGAGTTCGAGGCCAGCCTGGTCTACAGAGTGAGTTCCAGGAAAGGCACAAAGCTACACAGAGAAACCCTGTCTTGAAAAAAAAAAGAAAAAGAAAAAAAGAAAAGAAAAGAAACACAGTACCAAAAACAAGCCAGGTGGACCAAGAGACATGTGCATTTCATCCCAGCACTTGGGAGACACAGGGGATTAGGAGTCCAAAATCACCCTTGGCTACACAACCAGCTCCAAACCATCCTAGACTCCATGAGACTCTGTCCCCCAAAATGAAATAAACAAAACAAAAAACTTCAAGACATAAACGAAGGGGTTTAGTAAGGGAGCCTCCCACAGCATCTACCACCAAAACCCAATAGAGTACTTATACCCTAACAGTGATGCAAATGTCCTAGGGTTTTTATTAGCCTGTGTTAGCTATCCACAATAATGGGGTATGTTATGTCATATATACATTATGTATATATTCATACATATATACATAATGTATCTGGATCATATTTATCCTCCTTATCCTCTCCTGTCCCTGTCCTTCCTGGTGACAACTTCTTTCTTCTCAACTAGACCTTCCTCTATCCCCCCCCACCCCTCTCTGTGTGACCCAGTTGGTTCATTATGGTTGTTCACTAGAGTCTGGGTGAAGTTGAAAACATTGTTTATAGCTCCATCAGGAGTATAAAGTGTCAAGAGAATACTCTAACACAGACACAAACACTCCATAGATATATGAAGAAGACCGGGGTGGGGATTTTGCTTGATTGGTAGATGCCTGCCTGGCACTTGGTAGACCCTGGAATACACCCAGTCCTATATAAATCCAGTATGGTCACAAAGGCCTGTAATCTTATTACTTGGAGGTGGAGGCAGGAGTTCAAGTCATTCTCTACCACGAAGCAAGAGGCCAGCCTAGGCTACACGAGACCTTGTTTAGAAATAAACAAATAGAATCTATGATACAAAAAGATAGACTATAATATGCCCAAACTTTCAAAGACATGGGGTTTCTGAAATTTTTCTACAGGTTTCTATAAATTTCCTGTGGAAATCCTAAAGGGATTTTTGAGGGGAACTGATAAAAGCCAATAGTCAAGTACTTACGAGAGTTCTACTCACTAATATTTCATTTAGCACTTGTCTATAAGGCAGCAGTGGTGTCGCAGGCCTGTAGTGTCAGCACTTGAGAGGGAGGAGCAGGAAGATCAGGTGTTCATGCTCAGCCAATCTAGCAATCAATGAAGTATGAGAGTTGTCTAACTCCAAGTCAATGAAGTATGAGAGTTGTCTAACTCCAAGTCCATGAAGTACAAGAGTTGTCTACCTCCAAGTCAATGAAGTATGAGAGTTGTCTAACTCTAAGTCAATGAAGTAACTGGGTTATTTTTTCAAATAAGCTTAGGAAATGAAGACTAGCGACTTGAATTTATTTCAAAATCGTTAAGTTTTAAAGTAAACACTAGATAATTAGAGCCCTAAATATGCAAAGTGAAATGTGATGCTACAAGAAAAAAAAGAAAGCTCAAGAATACTAAATCATGTGATCAGAAGTCCCACGATCAGCTGATTTGCTGGTTAGGTACACAGTGGGTACCTCAAGTTGAGGGGGAGTTTTCTGCACATACACCCATATCATGAACTGATAGCATCTCCTGAATGAGCCCCAAAGTTGGAGCCTTGAATGATGAGATGGATTTTAGGGAGTGTGGGGGAGGTGATCGGCACATAAGATGAGCTATCTATTTCCAGAGGGTTTTTGTGATGTTACTTCCCAACACGTCATCTTATTAGAGAGTCAGATTGGGACAGCATTTCCATGCTCTGAATATCAGAAGTGATGAGACAGCTGTGAAGGAAGAGGAAAGACAGATTTGGAACCCATGTTTCTTAGTCTTCTACTTGGCCTGGCATTCTTACAGCATTACTGAGCAGTGAGCAGAGGCTATTGACCAGTTATTTTAGGCTCCTTGCCTATGAGTCTTGAGACAGGCAGAACGAGGAGGCAGAGTCTTGAAACCTGAGAAATGAACCAAAGGTCGGCAGTAAATAACTTCAGAATGTGTAGCTCAAGCATGAACAGGCCATTTCAAAGTGAATAGCACCATTACGGCTTGTTGCAAATGTCCGCAGACTTGGCTTCTCCCGTTTAATGGTGTCCAAGGTCTGCGTTTAAGGGCCAGCCACATGCACAACAGTTCACACAGAGCTGCTGTAAAAATCAAATGAGGTTGGCAAGGTGGCACTCGCCTGTCTGTAATCCGAGCATTCGGAGACAGGCGGGATGATGGTGGGAAGGTAGAAGCCAGCCTGGTCTACACTTCATGAGTTTCCGGACACCATCTTACCTCATTGACAGCTTCCCTGGCGCTCCCTAAAATTCTTCCCAGCATGCAGTGCTCCACCACGGGTCTCAGTCCCTGATATGGTTGGACGTGCATGAAAGCCTTTCCGTTTGTGTGCCCATGGTGCATCTACCTAAGAATTAGCTGATTACATACCTCTGATCACTCCACACTGAGACTCTGTGTCAAAGAGACAGAACAGAATCAAATAACAACTTTCTACATAGAAAGGCTTAATTTAAATCTTCTAATAAAAAATTCAAACCAATGAAAGAATGACCAAACAGAATAACTATTCTAGCCTATTTGATAACACTGGGCCATTAGATTAGTTATTAGTCAGTCTTCAGCGCCACCTACTGAACAGAAGAGCATAATCTTAGGTTATTCCGAGCAGCAACATGGACAATATTCTACATATCTCTGTCAGCACTTTTATGCACAAAGATTGTTAGTGCATTTTTTTTTCAAATCATGAAATCAAATCTTTTTTTTTTCAAGTCCGATCTTTTTGTAAGTCATGACCAAAAGGCAAGAGCCAATTTTAAAACAAGAATTCATATTCTACTTGGAATGTTTCGCCCTAGACAGCTGTCCTAGCCAGAATTTCAATTCGGGGGGGGGGGGGGGGGTTGAATGTTATAGCTCATCTAACATTGAACATTTTGAAGATCTCTGTTTCCCTCTTCATCTTGTAGGGTACTCAGGATGTCATGCCCACACTTGAAGTGTCCCTTGCTGTGGTTTGGCCTCTCTTAGCCTCTCATGCTCTTCCCAGATCAATACAAAATAAATCTAGTGAGTGTTTTGTGAAGGTCGGATCCTGCACTATTGCTAGGAACATAACAATAAATAAAACAGAGCCTGGGCCTCATCTTCAGGGACCCTTCAGTGCAGTCAGAGAGAAGTCTGGTTATCAAATGACCACACAAGCGTCCTTGACTCATTTGGCTCTGGAAATGAGAATGTTTTATTTATTGCAGCAGAGTAAAAATCTAATTTCCCTTATGAGCATGTGTGTGTGTGGGGGGGCAGCTGATGCTGTAAAAGCACTTCTGTTGAAATCAGCACCTTGAGGACAGAGGTTCCCCTCATTGCTCTTTTACACGTGAAACAGTGGGGTTCAGAGCCCAAAACACCCAGGTCTAAAGCCTGTAGCACTTACTATTTTATGATAACAAGAATATCTCCTCAATCTCACTGTCTTCTGTAAAATGTAAATACTGTCACTATTTTAAAGAGGAGCAGCCATGAGTATTATATCATGTTATGTGTAGTAACTGATCAGCAAATATTTTTCCTAAATGATCCAAGACCATAAGATATTTAGTTTACCTCTCCAATTGTACTTGAAAGTTGAAAATGATTATAAAAATTTAAAAAAGGAATACAAAGCTTAAACAACTAAAATTAATATAGCATAAAAGCTTGAGAGCATAGGATATAGTTAGAGTTTTCTTGTATGTGTGTCTGTTTATGTGGATGTGGATGTATGTACAAGAGCATGTGAACATATATGCGTGTGCATGTCAAAGCCTGAGCTCGGCACTGGAGGTCTTTCTCAAATGCTCTCGACCTTACTCTTTGAGGCAGGATCTGTCAATTGAATCCAGCGCTCACTCTCATCGACTTATATCTGGTTGCTCCGAGATCCTTCTCTGTGATTGAATTGCAGGCAGGCTATCACACTCACCCAACATCCACGTGAGTTCTAGGGATCGAACTCTGGTCCTCAGACTTGTGTGCAAACAATCTATTCCCGGAGCCGTCTCCAGAGCCGAGGCTTGCCTTTGCATACAAACACAAATCTTTCCCTTTTTAAAGACACACCGTGACTACACCCCAGTTCTCAGTAGCCTCAGCACTTGGGCTAATGTTATAAATCTAATTGTCCAGACGCAGGAAGATTGCACAGGTTAGTGCTCTCTTAGGACACGTGGAACTGAACTTGACTTCTGTCTAGACTTCAGACTCATGTACCTCGTCATCTATCTTGCTCTGCAGGCTTTCTCAGCTCACTTCCCTGTCTTCATACAAGCAGAGGCAATGTATTGACTGCTGTTCCAATTATGAGTGTGTGTGTGTGTGTGTGTGTGTGTGTGTGTGTTGTTGGAGTGTGCAGATGTGTGTTTGAGGATAGGTGTATGAATGTGTGTAAGCTAGTATGAGTGTAGGCAAATGTGTATGAAGAGGTGTGGGTGGGTGGGAATTTTTGAATGTGATTTGAATGTGTGTATGTGTGTGACTGAGTATGTGAGTGTATATGTGTATATAAGTATGTGTGTGAATATATGTGCAAGTATAAGAGTATAAATGAGTATCTGGCTCTGTGTGTGTGTTTTGTTGTTGTTTTGCTTTTAAAAACAGGGCACCACGTAGCCTAGGCTAGCCTTAAATTCTATGTAGCTGAGGATGACCTTGAAGTTCTGATCTTCCTTCCCCTACCTGTGACTTCCCCTTCCTGACTGGTTATCCTGTACTGGGGACTGCATCTTCACACATGCTAAGCAAGCACTCCACCAAAGTCCCTTAATAATAGAGTTTTTTTAATTTTTAATTAAACACATACACGTTTATATACACAGCCCAAAAACATCGCAGAAGGAAGGACCAAGTGGAAGAGCGCCATTGCTTCAGCTGCATACAAGCCTTAGGTACCGGAGCATTGGGTTGGTGCTGCCCTCTGGAGGTCGTACAGGGAACAACAACAACGCGCTTACAGAAAGACGCAAAATCCAAGGCAGGGCTGGCTGACCCCATATTTCCACTATACCAAGACTCTCACAGGGTGACAGGTGCAAAGAGCACATGCTTCTCTGACGCGGCATGTCATCCCTCACAGTTGCCTGTCAGCGGGATTCAACCACTGGTCCTCTCTCTTGCCTCAGAAAAATCTGAGGCTGCTAATATTTTCTCCTCATTTCTCCCACAGTGAGTTAGGAGCCCAGCATCCTTCTCAGGCCACTCCTAGAATCTAGGCCTAGGTTAATCAGGCCTGTTAACTTAAGGACACATCACGTCACACTGTCACACTAGTTACAGCAGAGCACTGTCTACGCTGGGGAAATGCCTGTGTGCTCTGCTCTTATCGATACTTCTCTGTACTAAAGCTTAAACTGGCCATGGATTTTCCTTTCCTCTCTCCACTGGCTGGGCGGCTCCTCCCTGGCTGGATGCTTGGTAATAGGACTTGGGAAGAAGGACAGTGCAAGCCTAAGTAAGGGGCTCTGTTTCCAGAAGGAATATCTGCTTTCCAGATGGTGTTTTAGTTATACTACCACATCTGTGTGACATCAGGAGACTGAAAATAAGAAGTAAGGCTAGCAGGAAAATGGTGGGTGACTGCAACCAACCCCCCCCCCTCACACACACACTCTGGCAGGTGTGACCAAGTGCTCATATGTAGCAGGCTTTCTTTTGGCCCACCAACCAGCTCCCAAATCGTGACATGGAGACTTGTTATTAGTTATGAATGCTCATCTTTATCTTAGCTCTTGTTTTAATCTGTTTCTCTTTATACATGTTTTTCCTTGGGCCTTTTACCTTTCTTTAATTCTGTATATCTTACTTTGCTGTTTCTTCCGTGTCTGTCTGGCTTCTAACCCTGGGCATCTCCCTCTCTTTCTCTCTTGTTCTTTTCTCCTGAGCCTAGATTCCTCCTCCTGTTTATTCTCTCTGCCTGCCAGCCCCACCTTGCCTAGCTATTGGCCATTCAGTTTTTTATTAGAGCATTCAGGTGCTTTAGGCAGGTAAGGTGAAACAGCAACACATTTCATAATTAAACAAATAAGTCTAAGCAAGTGTAACATCTCTTTGCCTAGTTAAACAAATGCAGCATAAATAAATGAAACACATCTTTACCTAGTTAAAGAAATAGTCTGCACCACTCATATGCAGTGAAGACATACATGGACCCCCTGCAGCAACTGAGGCCCTTCAGAAGGACAACAGTCAGAATCACAGCCTTGGATTCCAAATCAACAATCAAGGGTTGTAAATATTTTGGGGGAGGATAATTCTATGGCTCTACTAAATTTGGGATAGATTTTTTTTCTAACATGTTCCCAAATAAATATCATGTCACAGCTATTTGCATATCTAGTACCTTGCATTAGAGACTCCAGATTATCTACAGATAGTTATAGTATATGAGAAATGTGTACAAGTTATCCGCAACTGTCATGCCTTTTTATATTGTGGGTTTAGTATCCACTGTGGGGGATGGATCTGAGACCAGTGTCCCTGATTGACGGCTCAGCCTGTGATTCCTGGCTCTGCAGGCCCTTTAAAATAAAAGTGGCAGGCAAGCAAGATGACTCAGTGGGTAAAGGTGCTTGCCACCAAGTCTCACAGCTGATTCCCACAAGTTGTCCTCTGACTTCCACATGTGTACATGTGTGACATGGTGCCTGCATGTGAGCACACTAGATAGATGATAGATAGATAGATAGATAGATAGATAGATAGATAGATAGATAGATAGATAGATGAAAGATAGATAGATAGATAGATAGATAGATAAATGTAAACTTTAAAAAAGTGTAACAAAATTATTGAAAGTCTTGAGAAATGGTCCATAAATGGTACCACCTGTCCCCAAATAAGCTGGCTGAGGGCAAGTGAGGGGCCAGGCCCTAGAAGACTTCTCCCTGGGCTCTGGACGGGAGCCCTGTTTGGGCTCCAAGGTCACTGAGCACAGAAAGACAGAAACTTAACTAGATCACGCATCCTTGGGACCTAGACACACTGATCAGATGCTCTCTTGTCTCAGGGGATTTCCCAGTTTCTTCCCTCTTCCTGAAGGGCTGCCTCTCCCTGCCCCACTCCTTCTCACTTCTGAGGTAAAGCTGTGTCCCTCCTCCATCTGAAGTAGCTGCCTATATAATAAGTTAGTCTCTCTCCCCGGAGGGTCACTTGATCCTCCACATCCTGCAGCTGTCTCTTCTCAAATAAAAGCAGTGGCTTCAGCTGTCACTGCTCCTTTGTCCCTCACATCATGTGCCTGGCATGTAGCAAGCGATCAGCACATGTGTGTTGAAATGAGTGAATTCCTCAACCACATGACAGACTTTCTAGACATCCCGAACCACCTGCGTTCTAGAACAGCAGCAGCAGCAGTGGTGATTGTTGTTGGATGTGTGGCTCCTGATGAGTCTGTCAAGATGAAACTCTCAACAGCCCCACAGGAAATCCTGAGACTGAAAAGAAAGCAAAGGCCCTAATATGGCGCACAACAGAGTCAGAACTCAGAGATCATTGACAGACACAAACCCATGAAAACTGATGATAAATATAAAACACATGAAAACTGTTAATAAATATAAAGTTGCAGACAAGAGTCCAGAGGACCAGCTTCACAACAATACAGTTGAGAAAGCTGGAGTTAACAGCACAGAAGAAAATTAGACCAAACAATTACCATCCCACCTTGAGGAGAGAACAAATGAAGTTTCCACTAATCACTCAAGACCAGCCCAGCCTACATATTGAGTGTAAGGCTAGCCTGGGCTACATGAGACTCTGTCTCAAACAAACAACAGCAGCAACAAAATTTTTCCAAAAATCTTGCATACTCTTAAGCTGACCACTTTGGCCCAAAGCAAACAGAACGTGTTCACAATGAGACAATGCCATCAAAACAGAGCTTGGTTTCCGGCAGGTGGTGGGGATATAGAGTTCAGAGATGGAGGAATTTTCCTTGATCTCCAGTACCCCCCCCCCCGCCCCCCCCACATTTTTTTTAAACCTTTTTTTGTTTGTTTGTTTTTGTTTTTGTTTTTGGAGACAGGACCTCACTGTGTAGCCCTGGCTGCCCTGGGACTCACAATATAGACCAGACCGGCCTGGAACTCATAGAGATCCACCTGCCTCTGCTTCCCTAGTGCTGTGATTAAAGGCATTCACCAGTACAGCTGGCAAAAACCCAACTTTTAAAAGAAATGTACTCATTTATTTTATGTGTGTGAGTGTTTTTGCCTGCATGTATGTCTGTGTACTACAAATGTACAGTGCCTAAGGAAGCCAGAAGAGGGCATGGGATCCCCTGGGACTGGGAGCTGGTAGGGGCCACACTTAGTCACCATATGGGTGCTGGAAACCCAGCCAAGGTCCTCTGCATGAGTAACAAGTGCTCTTAACCACTGAGCCATCTCTTCAGTCCCCCCTGACACTCAATTCTTTATAAAGTCCATTGATATTAAAATGAAAAAGACGGGGCTGGAGAGATGGCTCAGTGGTTAAAAGCACTGGCTGCTCTTCCAGAGGTCCTGAGTTCAATTCCCAACACCCACAGGGTGGGTGGCTCACAACCATCTGTAATGAGATCTGGTGCCCTCTTCTGGCCTGCAGACACACATGCAGACAGAACACTGTATACGTAATAAAAAAATAAACCTTAAAAAAAAAATGAAAAAGACTAGAAAGGTTCTGAAGCCACATTCCAAAGGCAGAAACAGTGTCTGTCCAATCTGGAGAAGGGAGGGGCGTTTGGGCTGATATCTAGCCAGAGAAAGAAACAAAGACACGGAGCGTAATGGTTACCAGCTAAGGGCTGTGAGGTGGGATAATCCTTAGTTTGTCGCTGCGGTTCTCGACCTGTGAGTTGTGACCCCTCGGCGAACTTCTATCTCCAAAAATATTGACAATGTGATTCATAACAGGAGCAAAATTACAGTTATGAATTAGCAATGAAAATAATTTTATGGCGGCGGGGGGGGGGGTCACCACAACACGACGAACTGTATTAAAGGGTTGCAGCATTAGCAAGGTTGAGAAGCACTGGTTTAGGGTGACTATTGCTGTGATAAAACACCATGACAAGCGCAGGTTGGGGAGGAGAGGGTTTATTTGACTTCCACCTCCACGTCGCAGTTCATCACTGAAGGAAGTCAGGACAGGAACTCACACAGGGCAGGAACCTGAAGACAGGCGCTGATGCAGAGGCCATGGAGGGGAGCTGCTCACTGTCTTGCTCCACATGTCTTTCTCAGCCTGCTTTCTTACAGAACCCAGGACCACCAGCCTAGGGATGGAACCACCCACAATGGGCTGGGACCTCTCCCACCAATCACTAATTAAGAAGATGCCCTTCAGGCTTGCCTACAGCCCATCCTTATAGAGGCATTTTCTCAATGGAGGCTCCTTCCTCTCTGATGACTCCAGTTGCGTCGGATTGACATAAAACTAGCCGGGCGGTGATGGCGCATGCTTTTCATCCCAGCACTCAGGAGGCAGAGCCAGGTGGATCTCTGTGAGTTCGAGGCCAGCATGGTCTACAGAGCGAGATCCAGGACAGGCACCACGAAGAAACCCTGTCTCGAGAACAAACAAACAAAAACAAAAACAAAAAAAAAAAAACTACCCCGAACACCTACAGTGGGTGAAAACCAAAGCAATGCAGTTCTGAAGCTGTTCTCCAATCAATCAGCACTACCTGTGCTCACAATGATTCCTTTTTGTGACAGGGTGTGGTAGTTTGAATGTGTTTGGCCCCCATAAGCTCAGGGAGTGGCACTACTAGGAGGTGTGGCCTTGTTGGAGGAAGTGTGGTCTTGTTGGAGGAGCCTGGATGACACAGGCCTTTAATCCAGACCTTGAGGTTGGAGGGCACATCTTTAATCTGGGTCATACCTTCTGCTGGAAGTGTGTTACTGTCCGGGCAGCTTTGAGGTTTCATGTACTCAGGATACGGCCCAGTGTGTCAGTCGACTTCCTGATGCCTCTGAGTCAAGATGTGGGACTCTCAGCCCCGGGACCACGTCTGCCTGCACGCTGCCATGCTCCCTGACACGATGAAAATGGACTGAACATCTGAAACTGTAATCCAGCCCCCTCAATGAAATGTTTTTCTTTATAAGCATTCCTGTGGCCATGGTGTCTTTTCACAGCAATGAAAACCCTAAATGAGGTGACCCTAGGCTTTTGTGACTCAGGGATACTGCAGACGTATTAAAACCATTTGGAAGAACATTACAAGTGTTTCTCAACTATTACCTATTATTTTTGACCTACTATTAGGATTTTATCACCTATCTATTATTACTTAAACATAATTTTCTTTTCCTCCCAACCCTCCTCAGCTCCCCACCCCACCCCCCATAGACTATTGTGGTTCAGAATGTTCTGGAACTTAGCATATAGTCTAGGCTGGCTTGGAACTCATGCTTCTCTTTTAATGAAGCCTCTTTGCTTCATTGCAGGTGTGTACCACTGGGCCCTGCTTGAGTTGTTGAAATAACTTGGAGCATAGATCTAAACTGGGATTATAACAAGCAAATGGAGAAACCATCCAGTTGACGCTTTGGTTGCATAATGGAGGTACCCATCTGCCCATCACCTGCTCAGATACGCTGCTACAGGGAGACGCGAACAGCCAACCCCCACTTTCTTGAAGGTCTGTAGAATGTTATCCATTGATATTTCACAGTCGAGTCTTCAGGGATATTAGGGTGAAGGGAGTTTCTGGAAAAGGCCCAGGAACCTTGGTTTGACAGCAATAATTCAGCCTGGGACGTACTCTAGAAATAGACATTCCATGGTCTTTCTCACTCCATTCCCTCAGCCCCACCCAAAGTCACAAGGACAGAAAGGTATGTGTCTCATTTCACAGAATTCTTTCCTAACAGCATGTGTTTTATGTTAGTGAATGATGGGGTGTGTCCTGCCACAGAGAACCTTTGGAAGTGTGGTGGGATACAACTGGAATTTTAGCTCTTGGGAGGTGGGTGCAGGAGGATCAGGAGTTTAAGGTTGTCCTTAGCTGCATAGCCAGTTTAGACCATCTGTGGATGTATACGAGACCCTGTGTCTAAACAAACAATGTGAGCTCTCTTTGGTCAGCGTGATGCACAGCAGGCACTGAGAGCTGGACCCCTGCTATGCTGAGTGGGTCAATCAGAGCGCCTCTCCTGCTGGCACCCACGTCAGGAGGGTCAGGCAGAAGTCAGGAAAGTTTAGGGTCCCCCTGTCACAAGAAGAAATCATTGTGGGTGCAAATCCATGCTGATGCTGAGGTGTGATAGTTTCTAAACTCAGTGGAGGTTAAGACCTCAGGGGAATACATGCCAAATGTACTGCTTTCCTTTTAGAAGTTGCTCCTGCTGTGGCTTTTGCATAAGCTACAGAATGGTTACACAAAAAATCCTAGATAAGAAAACGACAGAGAAAACCAACTTTCAAACTCAAACCTGGAGCTCACTTCCAGAGGGAACTCCAAGGAGTCTAGAATAATTTCCCTAGGGTATGATAGGGCAGGGGCAGCAGCTCCTACATAGAACTAAATTCGGGCCATAGTGTGTCGTGTATACTGTGTTCTCCACCAACCCCCACCCTGCACCTCACCCCCTGCCCCAGAGTTCTGGCTTCTCCATCAATTTCATCGTCTCAGCCCATTAGGAATTCTGACATCCCCAGCTTTTTGCCGATTCCTTAACTTCATGTCCTTTAAACCAGTCTTCCTTTAAGGACATTTGAGGGTATGCAGTTTATTATAAGGGTGTGTGTGTGTGTGTGTGTGTGTGTGTGTGTGTGTCTGTGTGTCTGTGTGTGTCTGTGTGTGTTGGGGAGGGTGTGTGTGTATGTTTGTGGGAGGGGTGCACTCACCCAAGCAGGTGACTGACATACAAATGTCCTCTTCTGTCACTCTCTACCTGAGTTTTTGAGACAGGGTCTCTCACTAAACCTGGAACTTGCCATTTTGTCCAGACTGGCCGGCCAGCCAGCCCTGTGATCCACCCGTCTCTATCCCGCAAGGGCTGCGGCCATAGATACTCACTACCATGTCTGGCTTTTTATATGGGTGCTGGGGCTTCAAACTGAGGTCCTTGTTCTTAGGAAGCGAGCACCTTATCCTCTGAACCATCTCCCCAGCCCCCTTAACCACTGTTTTACGTTTTTCTCCTCCATCTCCCAAAATAGGCATCGGTTTGACTTTTGAAGTCAAAACACAAGCAGCGAATAAAATTGAGCTTTTTGCCATTGCACTTGGCACAGATTTTTGAGGCTAAGCAACCAGTAAAAATGCTATTAAGTTTTTCAAAAGAAGCCAATGCTGGTCCATTATCCTGTGAGTAATGTAGAAATATGGTCTGAAGTGTTTTTCTTCCCTCTGTTGCTGTGTTAGTGTGGCATTGGGTTCCAGTCTCTGGCACTATTGTAGCTGGAGAGTTTTCTCTCCAGCTCCGACCAATCCTGCCAGTCCCAGAGCCCACTTATAAAATAAACACACAGACTCTTATATTATTTAAACTGTTTGGCCTAATGGCTCAGGCTTCTAGCTATCAGTTCTTCTATCTTAAATTAACCCATTTTTAGTAATCTATAAGTTGCCACGTGGCTCGTGGCTTACCGGTACCTTACATCTTGCTCGTCATGGTGGCGACTGGCAGCGTCTCTTGACGCAGCCTTCCACTTCCCAGAATTCTCCTCTCTCCTTGTCCCGCCTATACTTCCTGCCTGGCCACTGGCCAATCAGTGTTTATTTATACAGAGCGATATCCACAGCACACTATCCTCAATCTTATTTCAAAAGTGAGGGAAGGAAGTGGCAGGGTAAGTGTCTGAGGGTAATGAGCAAGATATTTTCCCACCCAGATCACCTCCCCCAGCCCTCAGTGTGTCACTGTGTGCAGCCCCCCGCTGGTCTGGAATTTATGCCCTCGTCCGTCCTGTCTCAGCCTCCTGAAAGGTAGAAGTACAGGCACCCACTACCATGCCTGGCTGTTCCAAGCTAGGATGTGAGGTCATCGCCGTTGGCTGCTTGGCTCTGTGTTGCCTCCAGGACATGCTCACCCTGTCCCTGACTACACTCAACTCCTCCAGTAAGTGGAGGGAGCTGCAAAAAACCAAATGGGTGTGTGTTCACTAAAGACAAGACAGGGTCTGAGGTTCCTGAGTACAGGTTTGCTCTGACTTTAAAATGTGTCCTCACAGTGACAGAGGGCAGAGAAGAAGGGAAGCCTGAACGGCTCAAGTCCAGTGGCTGAAGAAACAACATAGAAGAGCAAAGAATGAAGCTGTCACCTTTCAGGTACATCTTACAGATACTTGGAACACGTCTTTCCATCTCTAGACTAGTGGCGGATCCTAACTGGGCTTGTAGTTAGACAAGGAAGAAAATTTTTTACTGTTAGTCTCTAAGCCAAGTACAAACCAGACCTGACTTTAGGTTCCAAGACTAGACAAGTCCGGGGCAGTGTGGCCATAGTCATTACAAGCACAAAGCTGGTCATCAGCTGAGAAAAATGACATTTATCGTCTCCAAAGTAAAATGTGAATTTCCTCTCTAACTCAATATTTTGAATTGAATTTCTTCTCGTCCTTTTATGACACACATCAAGATTGAACTGTGTTTTCAAAATGTTTATATTGAAGCTGGGAGCTGGCTCAGTGATGAAAGGAATTTATTGCTCTTGCAAGAGATTCAGGTTTGGTTCCCAGCACCCAAATGACAGCTCACAATTTCCTGGCACTGGAGATCTGGTACCTTCTCTAGTCTCTGAGGGTACCAGGCACACAGTGCTCATATCTACATGCAAGCAAAATGCACACATTAAATAAAATAATCTCTTAAAAAAATTATATCAACAGCCTGGGCATACTTTCATGGTTAGGTAGGATCCAGATATTTTATAAGCAATACATGTATTTTTGTGAATTATCAAGATAAATGCAGAGATGAAGGTTCTTGGAAAAAACAGAAAGGAGAATTCTCTTTTACAGACCACTAACTTTGCAATCTACTTTACTCCATTTAACTCTTATTACTATTATTATTATTATTATTATTATTATTATTATTATTATTATTATTTTGTGGTCTGATTGTTCTTTATTTTATATCTAGAATCCACCTATAAGTGAGTACATACCATAACTGTCTTTCTGGGTTTGGGTTACCATACTCAGGATGATTTTTTCTAGTTCCATCCATTTAACTGCAAATTTCATGCTTTCATTGTTTTTCTCTGCTGAGTAGTACTCCATTGTGTATATGTACCACATTTTTTTCATCCATTCTTCCGTTGATGGGCATCTAGGTTGTTTCCAGGTTCTGGCTATTACAAATAGTGCTGCTATGAACATAGCTGAGCATGTATCTTTATGGTATGAATCAGCATTCCTTGGGTATATGCCCAAGAGTGGGATGGCTGGGTCTTGAGGTAGTTCGATTCCTAATTTTCTGAGAAACTGCCATACTGATTTCCACAGTGGTTGTACAAGTTTACATTCCCACCAACAGTGGAGGAGTGCTCCCTTTGCTCCACATCCTCTCCAACATTGGTTGTCATTGGTGTTTTTGATCGTAGCCATTCTAACAGGTGTAAGGTGGTATCTCAGAGTCTTTTTGATTTACATTTCTTTGATGATTAAGGATGTTGAGCATTTCTTTAAATGTCTTTCAGCCATTTGTAGTTCTTGTTTTGTGAATTCTCTGTTTAGCTCTTTAGCCCATTTTTTAATTGGACTGTTCAGTACTTTGATGTCTAGTTTCTTGAGTTCTTTATATATTGTGGAGATCAATCCTCTGTCAGATGTGGGGTTGGTGAAGATCTTTTCCCAATCTGTTGGCTGTCTTTTTGTCTTATTGACTGTGTCTTTTGCCCTGCAAAAGCTTCTCAGTTTCGAGAGGTCCCATTTATTAATTGTTGTGCTCAGGGTCTGTGCTGTTGGAGTCTTATTTAGGAAATGGTCTCCGGTGCCAAAGCGTTCAAGAGTGCTTCCTATTTTCTTTTCTATTAAGTTTAGTGTAACTGGATTTATGTTTAGGTCTTTGATCCACTTGGACTTGAGTTTTGTGCATGGTGACAGATATGGATCTATTTGTAATCTTTTACATATTGACATCCAGTTATGCCAGCACCATTTGTTGAAGATACTTTCTTTGTTCCATTGTATAGTTTTGGCTCCTTTGTCAAAAATCAGGTGTCCATACGTGCATGGATTAATGTCAGGGTCTTCAATTCAATTCCATTGGTCCGTATGTCGGTTTTTATACCAGTACCAAGCTGTTTTTATTACTATAGCTCTATAGTAGAGTTTGAGGTCAGGGATGGTGATGCCTCCAAGGGTTGCTTTATCGTATAGGATTCTTTTAGCTATCCTGGGTCTTTTGTTTTTCCATATAAAGTTGAGTATTTTTCTTTCCAAGTCTGTGAAGAATTGTGTTGGGATTTTGATGGGGATTGCATTGAATCTGTAGATTGCTTTTGGTAAGATTGCCATTTTTACTATGTTAATCCTACCTTATTATTATTATTATCTCATGTGTTACATTATTATTATTATCTCACATATTACATTATTATTATCTCATGTATTACATTATTATTATTATTATTATTATTATTATTATTATTATCATCTTCTCATATATTGCAATTCTCTCTCCTCCTTCCAGTCCCTCTTCTCTACCTCCCCTCTTCCTCCATATCCCTTCAGAAAAGGGCAGACCTCCCATTAACCAAAAATGGCTTATCAAGTTGCAATAAGGCTGGGCATCTCCCTCATCTTAAGGCTGGACAAGGCAACCCAGTAGGAGGCAAGGGTCCCAAGAGCAGAGAAAAGAATCAGAGACAGCCCCTGCTCCCACTGTTAGGAGTCCCACAAGAACAGCAAGCTACACAACCATAGCATATATGCAGGGGGCCTAGGTCAGACCTATATAGGTTCCCTGGTTGTTGGTTCAGTCTCTGTGAGACCCTACAAGTCCAGGTTAGTTGATTCCATGGGCCATTTTCTCGTGGTGTCCTTGACTCCTCTGGCTCCTACAACCTCCCTCCCTCTCTTCCGCAGGATTCCCTGAGCTTTGCCTAATGTTTGGCTGTGGGTCTCTGCATCTGCTCCCATCAGTTGCTGGATGAAGCCTCTCTGGTGATGATTATTCTAGGCTCAGTTTACAAGACTAGCAGGATATCATTAGGAATCATTGACTTTTTTTTTTTTTTTTTGGTCAGTCCTGTTTGGTTCTAGGTCTCTGGGCTATCCATCCTCTGGTTCCTGGCCCTCCAGGCAGTGTCAGAAGTGGGCTCCCTTTCATGGCATGGGTCTCAAGCTGAACTATTTATTGGTTGGTCACCCCCACAATTTCTGTGCCTTCTTTTGTAGATGGGGTTATCTCCTGGTCCTGCCTGGCCCACGGTCACGACAAATCTCTCTCACCGGCCAATCCCTCAGCTGCTTGGACCCAAGCAAACACATAGACACTTATATTATTTAAACTGTTTGGCCTAATGGCTCAGGCTTCTTGCTATCTAGTTCTTATATCTTGAGTTAACCCATTTCTATAAATCTATACCTTGCCAGGGGGCTCGTGGCTTACGAGTACTTTACATCCTGCTCCTCATGGTGGCAGCTGGCAGTGTCTCCTGACTCAGCCTTCCTGTTCCCAGAATTCTCCTCTCTCTTTGTCCCACCTGTTCTTCCTGCCTGGCTATTGGCCAATCAGCACTTATTTATTAACCAATCAGAGCAACACATTCACAGCATAGAGAACATCCCACAGCATTCTTTATCCCAGCACACCTTGCAGGCAGGACAAATAATAAGTCAAAGGTTTCATGGCTGGGTTGATGTCCCAATCCCTCCACTGGAAGTCTTGCTTGCTTACAGAAGAGGGCTGGTTTAACCTCCATAGCTACGATTACTAGGAGTCTTCGTTAGGGTCACCCTCGTAGCTTCAAAGGAGTTTTCATTGCACGGGGTTTCTGCCTTACTCCTCAAATGTCCTTTAATTCCAGCCTTCTCTCTTAGTACTCTCTCCCTTCATCCTCCTTCAACCTGCCCCAGTGCATGCTTGATATTTTTTAATCAACCTCAAAAAAAAGTTGTAAGTCAACATCAAAAAAGAGAAAAAAAAGTTTTCCCGAATTACTTGAAAACAACTGACCTACATGTTTCTCCATCGCCCTCAGTACATCTCAGTGTATGTGGTCAACGCTGTTCTTTCAACATGTAACAATCAGCCATAAAAACCAAGAAGTTCACATCCACATGACATTGTTGCCCAACCCTCAGACCCCAGTTATGATTTTCCATTTGTCTTAAGGTCTCTTGTAGCAAAGGAACCCAAAGAGAAGCCTTGTATAGGGTCCCATGCAGAAGTTTTGTACAGGGTCCCACACAGAAGCCTTGCACAGTGTCCCATGAAAAACCTTATATAGGGCCTTATGCAGAAGTCTTGCATAGGGACCCATGCAGAAGCCTATATAGGGTCCCATGCAGAAGCCTTGTATATGGTCCCATTCAGAAGTCGTGTATAGGGTCCCATGCAAAAGCCCTGAATGAGGTCCCATGGGTTGGCATTCTTCAGTTAACAAGAACAGTTAGCGAGAAGAGAAACTACAGACACCAAAAGGCAAAATTAGTATATTTAGAGACTTTCCCAGAACTAGACTTTGATGGATTAGGTCTTTGCTTTCATTTTTTTTTTTTGTGGATGGTACTGTCCTGTTCTCAGTCACTCCTCTCCTATGCAGGTGTGCTCCCCACCTTACTAAAGCCCCACAGTTCAGCTGGGCTATCCTCCCTATGACAAGGACAGTGTTGTACCCTCCTCACACAGGCTGCAATATCCACAGCAAGACATCACTCCCTCCCATAGTCAGCCTACTGGGCCACCCCTGCCTTCTCTTCTACTGCGGTTGTCTGTCTGTTTGCTTTGTTTATTTGCTTGCTTTTGAGACAGGGTCTCTCTGTTCATTCCGAGCTGGTCTGGAGCTCACTATACATCTCAGGATGGTCTTGAACTCACTACATAGCCCAGACTGTCTTTGGAATTACTATGTAGCTCAGAATAACCTTGAACTCTTGATCCTCTTGACTTCCCCTCTCAAATTCTAGGATTGCAGGCAGATGCCACTGCATTCAGATGGGTCTATCTATTTCAGAATAATTTTTAGTTTGTATATTCTGGTTTTTTTTTTAATTAATATTCCCTTGAAGCCAGTTATAATGTTTTCTGGGATGTCTGAGAAATGTAGGTCACTCATATCCTGGATTCACTGAGTGGGTTTTGAGGTGTCTGTTAGACACTGTTCACATGTGAGAGAAAGCCTCAGATAGGCTGGTCCTCTTTTACCTTTTTACAGAGAAGTCATTTATTAGCTCAGGTCAGTGTCTGCCCTGGACCCACAGCACAAGAAAGCAGGTTACTGCCGCCCCTCAGAGTGCTCGGCTTGGAGGCATTCAGCTTGCCTTTGAGTAACGTTGTTGATCATTGTGAGCTATATATAAGCTTGAGACTCTGATGGCGAGCTTCTTGGGGAAATGGAGAATTGGTTTTTTCCTCCGCATTGAAAATACTTTTTTTTTTTTCTGCAGGACAGTAAACTAGATAGAAACGCAGAGATTTTGACGTCACTTGCTGCTACCTTTCTTCGAAAGAAAGAGCATGGAGAAAGACTGAGACTATTAAAGTAACTGGAGCCTACAAAGCAGAGCGTCTCATCTGGATTCCCAAGAAGTGCACAGGTTTTCCGTGAACTGGCTCAATGATGCTCAGACACGGGTCAGTGTGGGGTGGTGCTGTGGTGTTAAGGAGAACGGGTATCTCAGAGTGGAGAGGAGGCTGTTAGAAGAGTGTCATACTTTGGAAACATTTGTTTAGTCAGGGCATCACTTTCTCTCTGAAGAGTTGGGAAGAGATGTGTATTTTTGTATGGAGGAGGGCCAGAGAAAGAAGAACGGAAAGAGAGTGAGTGGATAAGGATACAGAAAGTGCCGTGGAGAATGTCTGCTACCTTGCATTCAGCCACTGATGTTCTGCTAAAAGCACACGGCTTATGAGCACATTTAAAATGTGGTTGTCCCTCTCGTCCCGAGTACCTATCCCCTGTTGGAATATTTCCTGGGCTCCGTCCTAACACGCAGGGCATTTTCATGCCCCTGGCTCTGCTCACGGCCTCTGCCGCACCTCCTCCTCTCTGACAAGCTTTTATATTCCTACAGTAACAAAGGTGGCGGTAACTTTCCCATGAGATGATTCAGCTGTTGTAAGAGGATTTGGCTCTCTTGCACTTGGAGAAGTCCACATAATTCATCTAAATCCGCTTAGATTTCCCTTTTAGGCTATTGCCCTGTTCCACCAGGCAGAAAAGAATGTGACCTTTGTCCGCAGGAGAGCCACAAGCAAGGGACGCAGTGGCAACTTCCGCTGGCAAGTGGGCTCCTGTCCGCTTAGGGGGAAATACGGGACAGCCTCGCAGAGCCGGCCCGCTAATGATTTTTAGCTTATTTATTGAGGCATGTTATTTTATTCTTACTTTTAAAAAACTATATTTGTAATTTTTAAACTTCTTTTTATTGAAAATAAAGTTATTTGCATACAATGTATTCTGATCATGGTTTCCTCTCTCTCATCTCCTTCCAGACCCTTCTCATCTCCCCATCCTTCCAACTCCAAGCCTTCTTTCTCTCTTAAGGAAACAGACAGGCAAATAAAAAAGACAAACTAGAATAAAAGAAAACAAACAAATAACAAAAGAAACAAAGAAAGAACAAGTCCTTTGCTTTATTCACCATTCTGACTGGTATAAGAGGGAATCTCAAAGTAGTTTTCATTTTCGTGTCCCTGGCAACTAAAGTTGTTGAACATTTCTTTTAGGTGTTTCTCAGTCATTTATGTTTCATAATTTGTGAATTCCCTGTTCACTTTTCATACACCATTTTAAAAATTGGGGTTCTTGTTTCCTCGATGTCTAATTTTGTTGTGGGATAATCCTGTACACAGTAAAAATGTGTTGCTCTCATTGTTATATTTTTTTAATAATTTTATTTTGTTTTATGTGCACTGTTGTGAGGGTGTCAGATTCCCTGGGACTGAGTTACAGACAAGTATAAACTGCCATGTGGGTGCTGGGAATTAAACCTGGGTCCTCTGGAACAGCAGCCAGTGCTCTCAACCACTGAGCAATCTCTTCAGCCCACTCTCATTGTTATTAAAAAGCTGTTTTGTTGTATATAATTTTACTATATTAAAGTTAAAACCTTTCTTTTTAATTAGATAAGAAGGGAGAAATGCTGTGGAACAATCCTCTTGTACATTGTAAATATGTATTGCTCTCATTGTTAATAAAAAGTTGATTGGCCAGTAGCCAAGTAGGAAGTATAGGTGGGGTGACCAAACTAAGGATGTTGTGATGAAGAAGGGCAGTCAGAGGAGATGCTAGCATAACACAGAGGGAGCACTAGATGAATGTGCCATGCTAATAAAGTTACCACCACATGGCAGAGCATAAATAAGGAATATGAGTTAATTTAAAATGTAAGAGCTAGTTAACAATAAGCCTGAGCTATTGGCCAAGCATTTATAATTAACACTAAGACTCTGTGTGATGATTTGGAAGTGAGCTGGTGGGACAGGAAAACTCTGCCTATACAATTTTTTTCCAGTTCTTTATATATTTTAGACATTAGTCCTCTATCTGATGTGTAATTGGTAAAACATTTCCCATTTTGTAGCCTGACACTTTGTCAGAATGATGGTGCCCTTTGTCATACAGAAGCTTTTCAATTTCATGAGGTCCCATTTATCAATTGTTGATCTTAGTGCCTGTGCTATGTTATGCACAGAGAGTCTTTTCCTGTGCTAATGAGTTCAAGACTGTTCTCCACTTTCTCTCTACCAGATTGAGTATATTTGGCTTTATGTTGAAGTCTCTGATTCATTTAGAGTTCAGTTTTGTTCAGGGTGATAAGAATGGATCTTTCAGGTTCTTTTACATGTAACCATTCAATTTGACCAGCACCATTTGTTGAAGATGCTGTCTTTTTTCCAGTGTATATTTTTTGGCTTCTTTATGGAAAAAAAAAACAGGTGTCCACAGGTGTGTAGATTTCTAAGTCTTCAGTTTCATTCCATTTATCAACCTCATTTTGTGCCTACCTTCAGGTTTTTATTGCTGTGAAGAGACACCAGGACCATGGCAACTCTTATAAAAAAAATTTAATTAAAGGGGGTTGCTTTCAGTTTCAGAGGTTTAGTCCATTATCATCTCTGTGGGGAGCATGGCGGTGTGCAGGCAGACATGGTACTGGAGCTGAGTCCTACATCTTGTAGGCAAAAGGAAGTTGACTCACTGTCACACTGAGTGAAGCTTGAGAAAAAGACCTCAAAGCCTGCCCTCATGGTGACACACTTCCTCCAACAAGGCCACACCTCCTAATAGTGCCATTCCCTTTGGGGGCTATTTTCTTTCAAACCACCACAATGCCAATACCATGTTTTTATTACTGTAGTTCTGTCATACAACCAGAGGTCACGGCTGGCAATACCTCCAGCAGTTCTTCTATTATTCAAGGTTCAGCCTTTGATTTCAACCCTTTGGAAATTTGTCTTTGTAAATGCAGGATGAGTTCAAGGTGGCACAAGCAGATTTGGATATGGAGAGATGAGCTTGCGTCTGGTTGCCGTCTCATACGGAAGACAAGTGAACAGCAGTATCATCACCTCCGCTATGGGCTGAATGCCTTCACCCCCTTCCATATCTTGAAGTGTACTCTTTAGTGTGATGATGTCTAGCGATGGGCCATTTCAAAGATAACTGGCTCATGAAAGGAAAACCCTCATGAATGGAACCAGGATCCCTTTTAAGAAGGGAACTAGTTTACCCGCCATTCAAATACACTTGGAGGATACAAGAAATATGTGAACCCTGAAGAAGTCGTCATCAGGACCTACCGATGTTGGCACCTGGGTCTCAGACTTCTAGACTCTAGAACTAGAAAATAAGTGTGCCTGTTGCTCATAAGCTATTCAGTCTGGGGTAGTTTGTTGTAGTGACCCCAGCTGGCTAAGCAGCCTCTTGACTGCAAATGCAACAACCTCACTCATTCAGTCTGCAGAACATGCGCTGAAATGCTTAAGAAATTCACCTCTGATTGGTCTGTAGTCCACTTAATAAGGGCCAAGCTTAGATTACTTAAAGTTACAGGAAATTTCTAAAAGGGATTTCCACACACACACACCCCAACACACACACACACACACACACACACACACACACACACACACACACACACACAATGTTCTTGGTTAGTTACAAAGAAAACATAGTATTATGTCTCATTGATTTATTAGCTAACAATATCTCAAGATTTACAATGAAAAATGAGAATAATTCTGACAGTTAAAGAAAGTGGGATAAATATTATACTGGAGAGATGGCAAGATTCCTCAGACCTGGAGACAACTGGAATGTGTGTTTGCTGGTCAGGACTAGAATTATCCTGGACTCCTCTGGATGAATCTATGGAAAGAAGCCATAGGTATGTCTCGTCTTCAGTTGGTTGGTTCTCTTGCCAAATATTCCTCCGTTCCCTCCCATCCTTGAGTGTTTACTAGACTGCATAGCTTAGGAGGAAACAGTAATCCATCCTTGGGCACATCATCCATTATATAATCCTACAGTCAGCCTGGAATCTGCTCACCACTTTCCTCCCTAGATTTGTTGTTTGGAGACAGGGTCTTGGGGGATAACCTGGAGCTCACAGTGTAGACCAGGCTGGCCTTGAACCTGCATCGATCCTCCTTCTTTTGCTTCCATGTACTGGGGCTCTAGGCATGAAATTCATGCCCCCTAAGACTTTTAAAAATAATCATGAGCCAGGAGGTGGTGGTGCATGCCTTTAATCCCAGCACTTGGGGAGCAGAGGCAGGCGGATCTCTGTGAGTTCAAGGCCAGCCTGGTGTGCACAGTGAGTTCCAAGACAGGATCCAAAGCTACACACAGAAACTCTGTCTCGAAAAACCAAAAAAAAAAAAAAAAAAAAAAAAAAAATCAAAACAAACAAACAAACAAAAAAAACATGAAATCATGAGTCTAGGAATGCCTGGCACTAAACTGTGCTATTGTTACTCAAATTAAGGAACATTGCCGCTTAGGGACAGTGGGAAACCTGAGTGGTGGGATTTGGGGAAGTTTTCTGGAGCTGTGGTTTGGTGAGGAAGCTCAGTCTGTGTTTATAGGGAAGAGGAGTAGATGTCCTACATCATTTCATCTAAATGGCTCTTTCTCCTTGGAGAATGTGCTACTACACTCTTCCAATATGCTAGAGACAGAGGCACACCAAAATAATCTCAGCTCATAAGCTCATTAGAAGAGAGAGGAGGGGAAGAGAGAGACATTTAATTTAAGACTTCAGTTATATGACTCTACCTAATTTATTCTACAAATAAAAGGCTTTCATGTGTTTAAATCTTAGCAATCATCACAGATACCTTGCTGAAGTCTTAGCACCTAAAATGACCAATTCTGTTATATTTGGATGTGAGCATCCTGTCTTTGTAAAAAAAAAAAAAAAAAAAAAAAGCCTTTTTAAGGATTTGTTCTAAATGATGTACATATGTGTTGTATGGAGGTGGACGTATGCACACGGGTACAGGTGGCTGGGGAAGCCAGAGGCTAGAATCTGCTGACTCTCATAGACCTCCTGAATCCTGGAGCTGGAGTTCTGGGTGGCTGGAGCCACCTGACCTGGATGCTGGGATCCACACTTGGGTCCTCTGCAAGAGCAGGAAGTGCTCTTAACCTCCGAGTCATCTTTCCAGCCCCAGTGCCCACTATGTTTAATTGTGTGACTACTACACTGTGCACTTTCAATGTATCCATCTTTCATTGTCATAACCTAAATAAACAGAAGGCATTTTGCCATGAGGAATGTCTCCAAAAGATTAAATAGTTGGCTTCAGGTCACAGAACTAAGATCTCAACTCAATTCTAATTCTAAAGCTCATGCAGTATCTTCTGTCACATTGGCTTTGGGGTTTCCTATTTCCAGCTTCTCATATTCACTTTTTCCCTTTCTCTGATTTCTCCTGAGATCTGAGTAGGAATTTTTTTTGTATGACTGCAATGCTATAATTTTAAATGGAATATTTCTGAGCTATTGACTCTCTTTAATAATTGTCAATATATTTGTTCTTGGTGTGCTATTTTTATTTCTCAATTAAGATTTTAGCTATTTGTGGTAGCAAACACTTGGGAGGAGGCAGGAGGGTCAGGAGCTGGAGGCCATCAAGGCTACACAAAACCCCATTTAAAATGAACAACAATAATTTTTTTTAAGAGGCTGGGTGTGGTGGTGCACACCTTTACTCTCAGTACCTGGGAGGCAGGGCAGGAAATGAGCCTACTCCAGGCCAGCCAAGGCGACATAATAAGGCAAAATAACAAATAAACAAAAGCAAAAATACTAATTCACGATCATTTTTGTCTTCTTCTATTAAACCCTATTAGGACAAGTGAATACTTGCCGGAACATTTCTGTTTGAATTTTACATGTGGCACGTAGGCAGTCTCTGCTAGCTCTAACGGCCATTCAGCCTTTCCTACTATTCTCAGTGTCCACAGGACGTCTGTCACTTTGTGGTGTCTGCCCTACCAGAGTAGGGCTGGGAGGTTGTAAGTAGAGACTCGGTTTTCCAGGAAGTGTCAGCTCGACACCAACTTATCATCCTCTCAGGAGACCTTAAGGTGGAAGCCAAGATAAGGAAAGGCAGAAGGTGAGATGTGATCTCCCTGGTTGCCAGGGATCACTCATCCATTCGCCTTCTTTAAATTGTCTTTAGAAATCTAACACAAAATAGTTTAACTAGGGCTGAGATTAAACAAACAAACAACCCAGAAAGATGGCTAGCCAGAAAGGTAGTCAAACAGCTTTGCTCTGGAGGCTTTAAAAAAATACCAAAGGCCCAGTCTTTCTCTAACCCTGAGGTCTGTTTCCAGCTATATAGATATAGTTCTTTCTAATTTTAAATTTAGTTTTTACATGATGTTTTGCCTACACGTATGTCTGTGCACCATATTCATGCAGTTCCTGTGGAGGCCAAAAGAGGGCGCCAGATCCCGTGGTTGCTGGGAATGGAACCTCGGTCCTCTGGAAGAGCAGCCAATGCTCTTAACTGCTGAGTCGTCTCTCCAGCTCCAGGACATTACTCCAATGCAGAGTATCTCCACATGTAGTTTAAATACCCTGAGCCCTGGGGTCAGAGAAAGGAGAAAACATCTTCTTGCCCAAATTCAAACAAAAGTCCTGTTCTGGTTGACTTGAATCCTTTGCTCCACGGTGAGCAATTTGCTTCAGCTCCATGACTAGGACATTTAACTGGGCTGATGCAGGTACTTCATACATAGCACATGGACCAATACACTAAAGGAAGTCACCAGCTTCAGGAAGACAAAAGCAGGATGGCAGCTCCCTTGAGTCAGACCATAAGCACTTCTATGGGAAGGTCACCAGGAGTCCCACATAGGAATAAATATTTTGGAGAAAGTTTTGCCTAGTCACAGCAGTGTGACCGAGAGAGCTGTGGCTAAGCTTTGGCAGCCCCTCTGGACTTTAGGATGCTTGATAAGACAATGGCTCTAGGATAGGTGTTAGAGCCTGTGTGAGTTGGATTGTATCACCCCAGGACCATACACTGAAGTTCTAACACCTAGTGCCACAAAATAGGACCCTGTTAGTTAATGGAGGGTTTCAAACACAATAATTGAAGTCATCCTGGAGAGTGGGGCAGACTCCTAACCCAACACAGCTGGAGATAGGCACACACAGGAACACTGCAGACAGACAGACACACAGGAACACTGCCATGAGAAGATAGGACTTTTGCCAAGCCATTCCCAGTCACGGGACAAATTCTTCCTCAGAGACCAGAGGAAGCCTGGCCTCTCACTCTCTGGATTTCAGAAGCTTAACCTCCAGATCCATGAGAATACATTTGTGTCTCCCTAATCCATTTAGTTTGTGGTACATGTTTAGGGCTTCCCTAGCAGAACCCAAAGCTGGGCCTGTAGAGAAATACTTCTAATCAGCATGTGTCAGGCCATACAGGTGTATGCTCTAACACAGAATCTGTGCTTCACAGGGACATCAGGGGCAGTGTGAGCCTGGATGGGAAGAGAGTGGCCAGCTCCACCTGGTGTTTGGAGATGGGTGACCTTCTAAAAATAAACTATGAGGAAAGAAGGAGGCGAGTATGTGGGCGTGCAGGACCTCGGGTTATTAACTGGAAATTGCATAGTCTCATTTATCTAATAATTTTTGGATATACTTCTGCATATGCTTGGAAGCAAACACTGTCCTTCTTTCTGAGAACGTAGTGCCAAGTAAGTTGCCTGCTGTGGTGGATCTCTTGAGACAAAGCCATGTCCCTAAGAAGTGAATAAGGGGGAGATGCCCCAGGGTTGTATTGACAGTGTCAATGAAATTGTAGTCGTCGAGCTTGGCCTCAATTTCTAGAAGCAAAGGCATCAGTGTTAACTGTAATGTCTGCCATTTTTAGTTGTTCCTGACTCAACTGCTGATCATATCGCCACAAGCAAGAAGCATTGTATTTTGATTGAATCGTGTTGTTTCTAATTAGCGCAAGTTAGAGATGGTCCGAAAGCGTCATCAGAGTCCTGGGCTCATTTGTTGTTGCTCTTGTTCGTTTGAGTCAGTCGGTGACCGGGTCACATGTTGTCCAGGCTGGCTTGGAACTCACAGCGTAGTAGAAGATAACCTTGAACTCCTGATTCTCCCAACTCCACTTCCCGAGTGCTGCGATTACAGGTGTAGGCCATCACTCCCTGCTTCTCTGTGGTCTTTGGCGAAAGATGGAGTGTCTGGGCCTGATCCCCAGATTTATCATCTCCTTGCTTGGGACAAAAGGAAAGCAGACACAGGGTTCCATCATCACCTACAGAGTCACAGACAGGGTTAATGTTCCAGCAATTAACTGCTCTTCTCAAGCCAGCACCCCGACCTTGACTTCACATTGGCCTCATCTGGAAAGCATGAAAAACTACTGATGCCTGGCTCTCATCCCACCCACTCTTCTTCTCCAGCCAACATTTTTGATCTCAGGAAGTTGGAGTGAGGCTTGGGCATTAGAATTTCTAAAAGATGAATTTTTAGATTTTGATTCTGATGTTCAGCGACATTTTTTTTTTTTGAGCTGCTGTCCTATGCCTGGCAACTCATTACATCACTTTGAGGTATGGGTGACAAGGATCCGAACTTGGTTTGAGGGAAATTAAATGGAGAGTGATCTATTAGGTAGATGGAAGCCCAAAGAAGTCCTTGTGAGAGGTGATGTGAGAAATGAATGCAGTAGACCAGGTGAGATAATAAAGGCCCAGGGAAGGGAGAGAGGCATCGTTGGGGATGCAGTAACAAGGGCAGACACTGGGGCTCAGAAGGGGCAAGATTGGTCGCCAATGGCCTTGTTGATTAAGCAATCCTAAAATGCCCAGTGCCTTTCTGCTGGCTGTTGCCATGATGACCCTCTTTAAAACAACTTTATATGGACAAGCTAATAAGCTTAGATCCATCCATAAACTAACTCTGACATTTTATTATGGAATTCATAGAATCTGCTATCTGTTTTCTGTTCCAAGATAGTATTGTTGAGTTCGGTCTAAATCTACAAGTGTTTTCATTAAGAGTAATAAGAACGATGAATTATCAATTCATAACAATGATTATTGTTAATAATCAGCATATGGAAATTAGTAATAAATTAAAGATCAAATATAATAATAGGCTAATTGCATTATAGTCATTTCTTGTTGCTATAAAATTTCTTTAAAGATTTTATTTCTGATGGCATTGGAGAGATGGCTCAGTTGTTAAGAACGTACCTTGGGAGCCTGGAGAGATGGCCCAGAAGTTAAGAGCATTTATTCTTTCCTAAGACCAGGGATTCACAACCATTTACAACTTCAGTTCCAGGGTATCTGACATCCTCTTCTGATTTTCTTGGACACCTGGTATTCAGGTGGTGTACATACATACATGTAGGCAAAAATCTACTACAACAACAACATAAAAGTCTAAAAGAATTTTCTTATTTTTTTGTTTTTTGAAATGGGGTTTCTCTCTGTAGCCCTGACTATTCTAGAACTCACTCTGGCTGGACTTGAACTCATTGATCCACCTTACCTGCTTCCCGAGTTCTGGGATTAAAGGCGTGCACTAGCTCTGCTCCTTTAAGACTTTAAAAAAGGGCCATGCATTTGGGCGGGCTACTGATGAGGACATGTCTGGGTCCTTCCTACCACAGCCAGGGTATGTACTGGTGTCCATGGCCTGTGGTGACACAAAAGGTCACACAGAGACATGGGGTCTAGGCCACAACCTGTGCCCATGTTGGTGCCTGAGGGCTGGGCCACCACCATGGCCCTGCCAACCTGGGTAGCCTGCACTGCCACATGGGGCCCTGGTGTTATCTGGGCCCGGGCTTCTGCCCAGGGCCATGTCTGGGTCTGTGGCCCAGCAACAGCCAGGGTCTGGGTTGATGTCCACGGCTCCTATTGCCACTGAGGGCTATGCAGATGCCTGGGGTCTGTAGAGTCACCTAAGACCATGTCAGTGTCCGAGGGCCTTGCTGCCACTGAGACCGTACTGGTCTGAGTAGGCTATGCAGCCACCAGGGCCACTGTGATGTCTGGGCCAGAGCTGCTGCTGAGGGCCATGTCTCAGTTTGTGGTCCTGCTGTAGTTGGTCCATGATGTCCATGGTCTGTGTTGCTACAAGGGGGTCATAGGGACCACGCATGTTGAAATCGGAGAGCCCTGCTGAGCCAGGGGATGGCTGCCCTGCCCCTTGTTGGACATTGAAGGAGAAGAACTGGCTCCATCTCTATATGGGAGAGCTTGCCCCCACACTCGGTAGAGATGGCCCCATACCACGCTACAGGAATGGGAGAACTGGCCCCTAAAACACAGACCTACAAGAGTTGACTCCACACCTCGCCTGAAGGGGCCAGTCCTAGTGGCCAAACCCACATTCTGGGTCTTTGATTGGCCCACCCTAACATCTACCACATCAATGACCTGCTGGAATGTGTGAAGGAACTGGTCCTTTGGAAAGATAACCGCAGGATCTCCATGACTCAGAGCAACAGCAGGATGTCCAAGTTTCGATGAGGGTCCGGTGATGATGGTGTGTCAGAGGCCTTGAACCAGACCAATGACTCATTGCAATGAACACTTTGTGTGTATGGCGGGGAGCTGATTGGACAAAAGGGTCTACTGCATGACACACCACAGCACACAATGCCACTAGGATGAGTGAAGATGTTTTGGAAAGATGGAAGAGCGAGGTGGTTCTTTTGTGTATGTTTTATTTTGGTTTGGTTTTAATTGATTTTTTTTCAGGGGATGAGGAGATGATACAGAGATGAAGGAAGGATATGGAGGAACTGGGAGGTGAGTAGGATTGAGGTGCATGATATGAAATTCCCAAAGAAGCAATAAAGAATTATGTTTATCAAACAAACAAACAAACAAACAAACAAACAAACAAACAAACCATGAACTGTTCCAGTAAAGGACCTGAGTTTAGTTGCCAAGATAGTTGACTCAGGACTGCTTGTAACTCCAGCTCTGGTTCCTAAGGGCAGGTGGTTTGAATGAGAATGTCCCTCATAGACTTATGTACTTGAATGTTTGGTTCCCAGTTAGTAGAACTGTTTGGGAAGGATTAGGAGGTGTGGCCTTGAGGGAGGAGCTGTATCACTGGGGGTGGGCTTTGAAGCTTCAGAAGCCCCTATCAGGCCCAGCCTCTCCCTTTCTCTGCCTGCAACTCAGCTGTACTCCAGCACCATGCTGGCCTACTCGCCATCATGACCCGCCATCATGTCCCTCACCATTGTGGTCAGGGACTCTGAAGCTGTAAGCAAGCCAGTACGGCACTCTTCCATGGTCTGCATTAGTTCCTGCCTCCGGGTTTCTGCTCAGTGTGGGTTCCTGCCTTGGCTCCCCTCTGTGCACATATTACTTGGAATATATAAGTCAAATAAACCCTTTTCTCTTTAGGTTGCTTTTGGTCACGGTGTTTTATCACAATAATAGTAACACAAATAAGACACACACATACACACACAATTTTAAGGTTTATTTTTACTTACGGGTGTGTGCTCATGTGTTTGCATTTCTCATGCTTTTTCTTTTTTTTTTTTTTCTTTTCTCTGTCTGGCTACTTTGTTTGTTTTATTCTGTCTTTGTTTGTTTGTATTGGCCTGTTTGTTTGCTAAAGAAATAGAGACAGAGGGTGCAGAGTTGAACAAGTGGAGAGGTGAGGAGAATATGGGAGGAGATGAGGTAGAGGAAACTGATCAGAATATGCTGTATGAATAAAAAGGGTGCCGGGCGGTGGTGGCGCACGCCTTTAATCCCACCACTCAAGAGGTAGAGGCAGGCGGATCTCTGTGAGTTTGAAGCCAGCCTGATCTACAGTGTGAGATCCAGGACAGGCTCCAAAGCTATACAGAGAAACCCTGTCTCAAACAAGCAAACAAACAAAAACCTGAAACAAAAAGAAGAGAGATGTGAGGAAGGAGAGGAAAAAGGAGAAAGAGAAGAGAGAGAGAGAGAGAGAGAGAGAGAGAGAGAGAGAGAGAGAGAGAGGATAATGAAGGGAGGACTGACTTATGAGGGAAACGAGTGTCTAGTGCTTTTATTCTGCTTTAAAAATATATAAAACTTAATTAATTTTTTTTGGTTTTTTTTGAGACAGGGTTTCTCTGTGTAGCTTTGCGCTTTTCCTGGATCTCGCTCTGTAGACCAGGCTGGCCTTGAATTCACAGAGATCCCCCTGCCTCTGCCTCCTGAGTGCTGGGATTAAAGGCGTGCGCCACCACCACCTGGTTTAATTTAAAATTTTTATTCTTTGGGAATTTAATACATGCATACCATGTATACAATCACATTCACTCCTCCTCCAACACCTCTAGGGCCCTCCCCAGGAACCCCTCCACATTTCATGTCCTCTTTCTCTATAACTCACTGGCTCTAATTTGTTCTGCCCTGGGTGTGGGTGTGGGAGCCCAGAGAGGTTTCCTAGTGAGATCTGAGCTTGCTTTACCCAGCAGGGCTGCTTTAGAGGATTGCTTGACCATGTGCATCATTATGAGGTGTCTGGGATGGTCTGCACTTGGCTGTACTGGGGGGAGGTCTTTTCCTCCACCCCTTGGCATTCCTTTAAAAGCCTGTTAGCAGAAACAGAAGGGGATGGTGGATTTTGATCCAGGCCCCCCTGAGGCTATCCTGTGTTTCTATCTGTCTCTTTCTCCTCTATCTTCGCATCTAAATATTTCTCACTTCTCCCTGCTCAAGAGTACCCTGGGGGGAAAAGTGGGGGCAGGTCCCCCCACATGTGGGGCCACCCACTGCAAAATGGTCAACCTACCAGAGACTAAATTCCTAAAGAAAACTGACTTTTCCTGAGAAGCCATGGACTCTCAATATTTGTAAGTGGTTGGGAGCCAGGTGCTTCTTTGTATTTTAAATCATCTCTAGCCTCTATGTTCCAACCTGAGTTTGCAATCTCCCTGGACACCCTGTCTGGAAAATCACACCAGCTAAAGTCACACCCCTCAACTCTCTGCTCTAGCCCCCTCTCTTTTTTATACTGAGAATTATGCTTCTATAAGACAAATGTCAATCCCTGAGGATCTTATAAACACTGTTGCCAAATGGAGGTTATCAACCACTGGGAGGGTCTTATGGCTGCAATATTTTTAATCTTTTCATAATCTTTTTATCTTAATATCAAGTTTTAAAAGATGGTGCATGAAACTGATTTTCCCCCTGAGGCCCTTCTTTGAGAATCTTTTGCTGTCTAGATAACCTAAGAATGAGTAAAGTGTTATTTATAGCCCAGCACATCCTGAAAGAAAAAAATATCTCTTCTAGTTCATTTTGAATACCAAGTACGTCATTCTTCTGCATAGCTCAACCTCCTGACTGTATCAGAGGCACCCAACAGGAGCTGCTGACACTTTCAGCATTCAGGTTAGCAGATCCTCATGTGGATCAGGAACCAATTTTATGATCCATATGTTTAAAAACAATTTTGCCGACAGCTCTCTCTGTAGGTAAGTTATGCCCCACTTTCCTTCTCAGTAGCAATTTCTTTACTGACCTTCAAGCCTTTGCTGAACAGTTATTCATCCCTCAAACCAAGGCCACATGTTTCAGAATTTTGTTATGGCAGGACTAAGCTCCCTATTCATTTTGTTTTATCTATTGCCATATTTTTTAAAAATGAGGAGTTGGAGAGATGGCTCCGAGGTTAAAAGCACTGACTGTTCTTCCAGAGACCCTGAGCTCAATTCCCAACAACCACTTGGTGGCTCACAACCATTCATAATGAGATCTGGTGCCCTCTTCTGGTGTGCAGGCATACATGCAGACAGAACATATATACATAGTAAATAAATAAATCTTAAAAAGATGAGTTTTGCTATCTCTATCCCAACAACCTGATGACTCAACTCAATACCTTATCATCTGCCTCACAATTCTGTGGGGTGATGAAGTACATACACTTGGTTCATTCTTTAGAGGATCCCACATGCCAGCCAATTGCTGGGCCTGAAGAGTTCTCTGGAGACTCAATTGGGCTGGAGCATCCAATATGGCCTCTAAAGCCACATGCCCTTAAAGCTCTTCCACGTGGCATTCATCTCCAGGCAGCCTCCTGTCTCCTGGGCTTTTGCATGTGGCTCCTCTGCCTTGTAGAATAGTAATCTGGTCATTTTTCGTGCTGGTTGGTTTGCAGCAGTACAAAGATTGACCTGCCAGGATATTTGGTCATCGACTGTCCATCATTCCTGGTGCATTCTATTGAGTAACATCAGCTTTAGAAGTCCCCAGATTCACCGTGGGGAGCCTGGGAGAAGGGATTCACTCGCTGCCATCCTTTCAGACTAGCAGAAATTGAAGAATTCCAGCTACTAATTTCGGCAAACGGAACATACTTCATGGGACTGATAGATCGGAATATGTTTCCTGTTTCCTTCAAGCAGAAACGGATTCCAGAAAGCTCAGTGGCCAAATCTGAATCATGCAAACTCAAGGAACTTTGCACTAAATCAGGCATATGACTTTGTCACTTAAGAATTAAACAGCAGCTTTTTTTTTTTTTTTTGGTGGGGCCTCCTAGGCTGTCAGGTGTCAAGATGAAGCTGAGTATCTCCTTCCCAGTTGCCGGCTGTCAGAAACTCACTGGACGATGATCCCAAGTTTTATACTTCCTATGGGAAGCACATGGCCACAGAAGTGGCTGCTGATGTTCTGGGTGAAGAGGGGAAGGGTTATGTGGTCCGAATCAGTGGGGGGAATGACAAGCAAGGTTTTCCCATGAAGCATGGTGTCTTGACCTGGGGCAGAGCACTCCTGATATTGAGTAAGGAGCACTCTTGTTATAAGCCAAGAAGTAGAGAGAGGAAGTACAAGTCTGTTCATGGATGCACTATAGATGTCAGTCTGTTCTTGCCTGGTTTTTATATGAACAAACAAACAAACAAATAAATAAATAAATAAATAAATAAATAAATAAATAAATAAATAAGTAAGTAAGTAAATAAATAAATAAATAAATAAATAAATGGAGAGAAGAAGTTTTCTAGACTGGAGCCTAAAAGAGCTTAAAGCTTTTTAATTTCTCTAAAGACGACAATGTCCACTGATACATTGCCAGAAAGCCTTTAAACAAGAAGGTAAGATGCCCAGGACCAAAGCACCTGAGATTCAGCATCTTGTTTCTCTATGTGTTCTGCAACACAAATGCCAGTATACTTCTCGGAAGAAACAACATCCTAAGGAAAAAAGAAAAAAAAGAGGGGGCTGCAGAATGAGCCCAACTTTTGGCCAAGAGAATAAAAGAAGCCAAAGAAAAATGCCAGGAACAGGTTGCCAAGAGACACAGGCTGTCCTCTCTGAGAGTTTCCATTTCTAAGTCTGAATCTAGTCCAAAATAGTTCTTTAAGAGTAACAAATAATCAGACCTTGAATCTAAAAAAAAAAAAAAAATGAAACAACACAATATTATTGTTGAAATCTCGACTTCTATCTTGAGGCTCATGCCATGAGAGGGAGCCCATGCCCTACATTCCTTGGAGAGCCAGTAACTTGAGACTTGATAGCCCAGAGACCTAGGGTAGAACCAAACATGATGGCCAAAAAGAAGGGAAGGATTCCTAATGATATTCTTCTATACTCATAGATCAATGTCTTGTCCAGTCTCCATCAGAGAGGCTTCCTCTGGCAGCAGATGGGAGTGGATGCAGAGACCCACAGTCAGACATTATGCAGAGAGAGTATAAATTGGAGGTCTCCATCAGGTCCTGCCCCACCCCCAGAGAAACCCACAGAAGATGGGGAGGAAAGAAAGATTGTAGGAGTCAGAGGGGATGAAGGACACCAGGAGAACACAACCCACTGAATCAGGTAAGCAGGGCACACATGGGCTCACAGACTGAAGGGGGAAGCCTGGGGCCTGCATAGATCTGCACCAGGTCCTCTGTGTGTATGTTAAGTCTGTTAGTTTGGTGTTTTTGTGGGACTCCTAACTGTGAGAGCAAGTGTGTCTCTGACTCTTTTGCCTGCTCTTGGGACTCTTTTCCTTCTGTTGGGTTGCCTTGTCCGCCTCCATATGAGGGCTTTTACCTTGTGTTATCTTGTTACAGATATCAAAACTGTATCTTGTTTTGTCATGTTTGGTTGTAGTTTCTTGGAGGTCTACTCTTTTCTGAAGGGAAACTGACAGGGAGTGAATCTGGGGGAGAGGGAGGTGGTGGGGAGCTGGGAGAAGTGAAGGGAGGGGAAACTGTGGTCAGGACATATTGTATGAAAGAAGAATCTGTTTTCAATCAAAAAAATTAGTCTTGTCAACTAAGAGAGTTTACCTTCCTAAAATATAAATACAATATTTTAGAAACCTATTGTATAAAAATTTTCAAAAATCTAAAAATAATTAATAAATCTTGGTTTTTTTTTTCTAAAAGTATTTCATGTTTTTTTCAAATTTCAATTTATTTGAGAACGGAAATGTGAAGAATAACAATGTAAACAAAAATAACCAATACTTCTCATTTCCTGTATGATAGACTCCCTTTGAGCATGGGCATGAGCTATGAGTATGTTAAGACATAATAGGATGGCCACTCCTAAAGGAAGGCAAGATGGCACAATGGGTAAAGGCACTTGCCGCTGATCCTGAGGATGTGAGTTTGATTCCCAGGATCCACGTGGTGGAAAGAGAGAACTGACTCCTGCAAGTGGTCCTCTGACCTCCATACTCATGTAATAATATGTAAATAAATGCAATAAGATACTTTTTTAAAAGAAAAGTAGACTGTATTTGATTGGCTTTACCACTCGGCTGAAAGGGGGTTTGGGTTTCCCTGGACACTAAGGTTTTATCAGTGAGAGTCCCCAGATATAAGGAAGATGCTATTCTGTCACTGTCTTTAAAGGCAAAGCAGACAACATGGCAAAGGACTGAGTGTTAAGATGTCACCTGTGGCCCTGATTGACAACCAGCAACCCATTGTAAACCTCGGATTTTTTAACATTAATTTATCTTTTGAAGCAAGGTCTCATGAAACCCTGTCCAGTCTTGAAATCATTATGTAGCCAAGGATGACCTTGAACTTCTGACTGTCCAACCTCTACCTCCCATGCGTTGGGATGACAACATGCCCTGTTTATGGGGTGCTGGGGAGCACCCACCGAAGACCTCAGCCTTACAACTAAAAGGAACTGACCTCTGACACAAGCTGCGTGAATTAGGAGAGCACAGTGGACTTCAGGTGACCATGCAGCCAGACGATGGCTAGATTCCAGCCTTGTGAAAACCTGAGTAGAGAGCTCAGTTGTACATCAGCTATGGGCGCATGCAGAAGGCTGGTCCAACGAGCCTGGATATCAAAATCGGAGGATGCTGAAGTCACGTATGTATAACAGGATGATATCAGCCCTTCACCTATGTACTTTAAGTTAGCTCCAGGTTGCTTATAATTCCTAATATAAAATAAATGTCATGTAAATGTCTGCCATGATGTATTATTTATAGAATAATAATAACAAAAATCTCTACATGTTTAAAACATTCACATTATGGGTTGATTCCATTAATCCAGACACCCAGATGGGAAGGGTCATCTGTGCTGTGTTTGAACATTTGACCTACAGAATGTCAGTAAGTTTTCTGTGTTTGTTTCTCAGAAATAGAAAATGAATCTAATAATTGTTTTTATGCAACTAATTATACTGATATATATTTGAAACCAAAGTGATTTATAAAAATGTGAATTTTTCAAGGATAATATGAGGAATAATATTGCCTATTATTTGCTGCATATGTCTGTGACTAAGGTTTTGGCTTCAAAAGTTCCCAAGAAACTGCCCAAGAATTGTTTTTAAAAAACCAAAGTGTACCCAGCTTTATTAAAAATACTTTTCATAAACAATCATAGCATTTTAGGCAGGAACTGACAGAAAATTGTTAACAGCATACAAAATCTTTCAAACACTCTTCTTTTTCAATTGTTTTAAAATTGCATTTACTTATTTTACATGTGTACGTGTTAAGTTAAGGAAAGCTGGCTAGAAACAAGTCAAGCTAAAGCCAAGCATTTATAAGTAATAATAAGATTCTGTGTGTTTTATTTGGGAGCCGGGTGGCTGGTCCCCCAAAAGAGCAAAGAGTAAAGAGTAGAAACAACCAAAAACAGGTTGGCCCAGGGGCCATTCTTGATTTTCCTTCTTTGAATTGCTCTCCAAGAAGCTGTGTGTGTGTGTGTGTGTGTGTGTGTGTGTGTGTGTGTGTGTGTGTGTGTGTGTGATAATGGGAATTTAATTCACTTGGCAGAAAACACAGTAAAAATCAGTAATAATACAGCAGAACATTACACAGGAAACAAACGCCAAATATTGACACACATAGTTCAGAGCATGAAAAACCCGACTGGTTAAAATCATAGGTGCAGTGAGTAAAATCAATTTGAATAAAGTAGTCAATGTTAAAATGACTTCATTACTTTAAATTTAAAAAAAAAAAAACCAGAAATCAGTAAGCCCTACAATCTATATCATTATACCACAATTTGCAGATTTTCAAAATGTGAAGATTCCTAGAAATTTTTTTTTTCACTTTGGGAAAAATTTTGTCCTGTTTGTGGTAGAGACAATAGCACTGCTTGGATTGTCTCAGAAGGTTCCAGTTTTGATGATTCAGGACTCACAAGACTCAATAATAAGTAATCTTCATGCTTACGGCTTCCTACTACAGTGGACGCCAAGGAAAAAGTGTATTCTGGTAGGCTACAGATAAGCCAGAAGGGCTGAGTGCTTCCTCATATGAGGAGACCATGAGATGTGCATTCTGTGGTACAGTGAGCTGCAGGAACACATGCAAAGTGTTTACACCCAGAAAAACCCGCTCACATGTCAGGATCAGTGGCTTTAGTGGGGCGTTGACCATGAAGACATACTCTGCTACCCAATCAGTCATGGTAACTGAAACTCATAACTGGACCATGAAAACACATTCACACTATTAAACGTGATATTCTTGCATTGCAAGGCACCCTGAGAGCCTGGCACGGTGTGCTCCACTGCTTGAGGTATAAACAGCAAAATCACCCATCCCTAACGTAAAGAGCACGCTGGAGTCATATTCTGGGGACTGACCAAGGGTGAGTTTCAGTTCCAGAGGTAAGCAAAGAGTAAACAACCAGATGATGTTAATAATTAAATTGTATGTATACACTCTGTATGCATTAATTATAGAAGGTATACTTAATATATTTAACCTATAGGATCTAATGAAGATCTATGATATACATGTGACAATACCAGAAATATGAATGAATTTCATTAGAAATCTTTTGGGGGTTTTGATTTGTTTCTTACTACTGTGGCAAAAATACTTAACTCATTTTCCTGTCAAATATTATCAACACGACAGAAAAGAGATAACCAAGTAGCCAAAAAAAGTTTGGCTGCACCAAGTTTTCTATGCCACCATGGGACGTAAATGCCAAGGAATTCCTAAGAAAATGACATTGGATGGGCATATGTTGACAAAATGCAGTGAAGGGAACCTGCAAAACAAAATATACATGAATAAGAGAGACAGAATAAGCAGAGAAGGGTGTACCTTTCTCGACAGCGTCTGGTGGTTCTTACCTGTACAACCTCCGAGGGAGCTTCAGGTGCAGCCGCAAGCTGGTAAAGGATCCTGACCAGAAAGTCTCCCTGATCCACTCTCTGTTGACTCTAAGATACTGAGCCTGCACAGTGTGGCCAGGCCATATCCAAAGATAGAACTCTCAACCACAGCTTGAAGCAATATGTCCGGGAGGGCCCTGCTTCTCACTGGTCTACATCAACTCCTCAAGTCACCAGTGTCTAGCCAGGGCATAGATCATAGAAACCTTTTCATTTCTGATACAAAGCTTCCAAGATGCACGTGTTGGTGGAAGATTCTTTAGCTACAGCATGATCTGAATAGAGACCCTTTGAGTTCCACACAATCGTGTGTGTGTGTGTGTGTGTGTGTGTGTACAGGTTGAGATCAGAGGTCAACCTTGAGTGTCAATCTTTTTGTAGGACCTGTCCAGTCTCTCACTAGGACCTGGGGTTCGTTGTTAAGGTTTGACTGACTGGCCAGGGAATCCCAGTGATCTGGCTTTCTCCGTCTCCTCAATGCCAGGAGTACAAGTGTACCCCACCACACGGCATCTCATGTGGGGGCTGGGCATCAAACTCGGGTCCCCATTTTACTGGCTGAGCCATCTTTCAAGCCTCTGGTTGGTCTGTCTTGACTTTCATAACCGAAAACAGAAGCTTCAAGGTAGGAATGTGGACTTGATTGATCTTCCATGTGGAGGTCTAGAGATGCATAGAAAGTGCACAGTTGATGTCTAACACAACCAAAGGCCCAGTGGGAACAGAAAGAAGCATGCCTCTCCTGAGAATGGAGTGTAGAAATCGTCCACTTCTAGGTGTTTGCTTGGCAACTGTGAGGGCTGCTCACAGCCCGCTTCCTACTCACGAAGACGTCAAAAGGATGAGTCTGGCTGTCTGCCCACCGGATCATTCACTTACATAGCCTGGAGTTCCCTGAGTTATAGCTTACCCTTAAATACTTGAGTTTGAGCAGTGTAATGCACATATAACAGTGTGGACCCTGGAACTAGCCACTAAAATCTGCAGTATTAAGGGAGAATACCACTCCAGTTATTGTTAGTATGTTAAATACTCTAGCCAGGAAGCCTCGCTTCAGACATGATGGCTACACCTTCAGTAATCTCCATCTACGGTGTAAGGATTGTTCCTTGATGGAGAAGCTCTTACAATGAGTGCTTTTTTATTTTTATTATTTTGTGTATGTGTTTTGCCTTTATGCATGTGTGTGCCTGGTGCTCTTGAATGTCCCGATGCCCAGAGAGATCAGAAGAGGACATTGGATCCCCTGAAGCTGGAATTATGGACTGTAGCTAGAGTTTTCCTGCCTTGCCCACAGTCAGGACAAATCTTTGTCACCCGCCAGTCCCACAGCCGCTCAGACCCAACCAAGTAAACACAGAGACTTATATTGCTTACAAACTGTATGGCCGTGGCAGGCTTCTTGCTAACTGTTCTTATAGCTTAAATTAATCCATTTCCATAAATCTATACCTTGCCATGTAGCTCATGGCTTACCAGCATTTTCACATGCTGCTTGTCCTGGCGGTGGCTGGCAGTGACTCCTTCTGCCTTCCTGTTCTTTTATTTCTCCTCTCTGTTAGTCCCATCTATACTTCCTGCCTAGCCACAGCCAATCAGGTTTTATTTATTGACCAATCAGAGCAACTTGACATACAGACCATCCCCCAGCACAGCCAAGTGCAGACCATCTCAGACACCTGCACTCAGGCTTGTGGTCCTAATCATCCTCTATGCAGACCTGCTGGGTAAAGCCACGAGGAACCCAAGAAGGGGCTCCCACAGCACATACAGAACACCCCACAGCAATGGACAGTTGTAAGTCACCATGTAGGTGGTGGGAACTGAAACCAGGTCCTCTGTAAGAACAGCCAAGTGTTCTTAATAGATGAGCCATCTCTCCAGCTCCCACAATCAATCATTTTGGCTGGGATGTAGTTCAGTGATGCAGTGATAGGACACTTGCCTGCCATACTTAAGAGCTCTAGTGGTGATCTCTAATACTCCTCTCTCTCTCTCTCTCTCTCTCTCTCTCTCTCTCTCTCTCTCTCTCTCACACACACACACACACACACACACACACACACACACACACACACACACACACACACATTCTTTTAATCCTTAAAATGAATCACAGTTACATTATGCCATTTGCTTAGGAACACTGAGCGGGAACATTTGCCCTTATGTGACTCAGGAGCTAGGAATCCACTGAGCATAACTAATTGCATTTTTAAAAACTTCTTGCTGTGGCCTAGCGTGGTGGCACACGCCTTTAATCGCAGCATTCGGGAGGCAGAGGCAGGTAGCTCTCTGAGTTCGAGGCCAGCCTGGTGTACAAAGTGAGTTCCAGGACAGCCAGGGCTGTTACACAGAGAAGCCCTGTCTTGAAAAGCCAAACACACACACACACACACACACACACACAAAAAAAAAAAAAAAAAAAAAAAAAAACAACCACGCCACCGCAAGAGATCCCTCTATTCTTACTAGAATAGCTAAATCCTGCTAGAATAGTATCCACCTAGTGAACTTCTCATGCAAGGTCACTGGGCTTATAAAAACAGATCGTCTAGCATGGCTGTGACAGCCCACTGAAAGCCTTTTGTGTGGCATCAGTGAACCCAAGACTTCTTCCATATTCGGCTGACAGTAAGGATGGGTGGGGACACCTTTAACATTTTCCGCCTTTAGAGACTGGGGGAATTATCCCCCCCCCCCAAAATAACCTATCTTAAATTGCAGACTGGCTAAAGCCAGTTTAAGTCAAGAGAAAAATCTTGTTTGGGAAATACAACATTATAATGTCTGATTAACCTAGGCCATTTACATACATGGATCAGCAATTTTTTAAAATTCTGAAAATTCATAGATAACCAACGTCTCCAGGCAGCTGGAAAGTACCCACAGAGTTCCTTCAGAGCTACCATGAGAATCAAATTGGACAATGTGCATTAAGCATACTGTGGTTTGGATTTTAATTCCCCCCAGTACCTTGTAGTAAAGGCCTAGCCCTCGAGTTGGAGCACTGTTGGGAGATGGCGGAAGCTTTGGGAGTTGGGGCCCACCCAGTGGGAGTAAGTCTGGTCACTAGGGACATACCTCGAAGAGACTGCTCAGACCCGGACCCTTCCTGTAGCTGCCATGAAATGAAGAGAGCTATCTTACCATGGCATCCCGTGCAGCCCAAAGCAGTGAGGGCCAAGTGATCACAGACCGAAACTTCTGACATGTGAGGTGGGTTATTGCAAGCATTTTGTCACAGTCACGGGAAGCGGAATAGCACAAAGTACTCTCTGCAACATTTATCACCTGGGAAGTACTCAAAATCAGCTGTTACTTTTAGTGTGAAAGCCTAGGAAAAAAGTCAATGAGGACCTTAATGTTTGATTCCTTCAGTAATCCTTGCACAGCACAAATTCAGTGAGGTGTTGGTGTTGTTGTTCTCTTGTATGATGGTCACTATTTGGGGTGCTGAGAATGTAGAGGTGAAGTAACAGAGATGACCTTAACTTGATGAAGTGTATGGGTTAGAGTGAAGTTTCAAAGGAGGTGGCGGGGGTGAGGGTACAGGGGACGACGGAACACAGTAAACAAAAAAATTGCTTCAGGGAAAAAGATTGGGTCAGACCAGGAAGGGACCAAGGTACTTAAGTCGGCTTGTTGCGGGTAAGGGACTTCCCGGTGGGAATCACATTTGAGTGGGGGTTGGAAGGACATGAGATGCAAGTCTACCTCACCCGAGTGCAGAGAATACCAGGTGGACATAAAAGCGAGGGGGAAATCTGGAAGGTTTGGCAGAGTTCAGGAAGGCAGAAGGCTAAGGACATGAAGCATGGGAGAAAGAGTTGATGGCCAGCCCCGGGACAGCCTGGGAGCCCTGCTAAGGGCTGGTGACAGAAGGGTCATGATCTGGCTTACATTTTTTTAAGGGATCAATCAGATGTCATCTCCATAGTTCCTGAAGAGAGGATGGCCGGAAGGAAGGGGAGGGGGTGTTAAAAGGTCCCATGAGAGTGAGCCGGAAGGAAGGCTAAAAGGTTCCTTTAAAGGAGAGCTGATTAGTTGTCTGTGAGCTGAATTTGAGATGTGAGACGAAAACAAATATGAAGCTTGTCTCCCAGTTTTGACCCCAGTCAGTGAGATGAAAGGCGACATCATCTATTAAGGACCATGGCGATGAGATGGGAAATCTGTGAATCCCTGACTGGAAGAGGACAAGGACGGCAGGCTGGGCGAGGGCGGGGATGTCCGGGGATACAGGTGCTGCCAGAGGGAGCCTTCTGCAATTATCGTAAAAGAAGATGCTCACAAGAAAAGGGACCGCAGCGATCCAGCAAGAGGAGGATGCAGGCAAGCAAACGATGCAGAAATAGAATGGCCATAGAACTGGATCTGGGTGGGGTTAAGGCAGAAACATCTGGTGACTGTTTTTGTCAAGTCTCTAAAGAGAGGAATATGGGTCATTATTGGAAGTGCACCATGTGGCCTCCACCTCCAGAACTTTCTGAGACTTGGAAAGACCTTCCTTTGCTCTTGGACCTTTTGATTTGTGTTTGGTTTTGTTCTGTTGGCATTTTCAGGCAGGGTCTTGCTCTGTAGCACAAGCTAGGCTCCAATTTTCTTTGCTCCTTCTGCCTCAGAATCCACAATGCTGAGAGTCTGAATGAGTGTCACCACGTCCTGCTAGTCTTTGGGGCCTTTTGATGCCTTTGGGGTAATCACTGAAGAACTCTGTCAGAAGCTGAGAAAAGACAGAAATTTATACGGCATTGGGCATGAGTTTTCAGAATAGGATGTGGAATACAGAGAGGGGCTAAGATGCAGGATGGGAAAGAAGTATAGAGCTATCGAGTGAATATCAGACCCAAGACCACACAGGCGCTCAGCTCTCCTCATCCATGTTCCAGGAACTTTTCTCAAGAAGATCTACGCTGCACTTCCAGAGCATAGTAATTTTTATTTCGTTACAATGACGTTTTTCAATTTCTATCACCTTAATAAATCCGGTGTATTGAAAACTGTGAAAATCGAAAATAAGTATGTCCCTTCAAAAAATAAGTTGTACCGTGAAATGATATTCAATTTCATCTATGCTAAGGTCTTGGAATAATTCCAATAGGTGGACAAATTTTAAAACCTTTGTAAAAATTTAGACTTTTCATTTGTGTTCTGTTGTGAAGTTATTAAATGAATACAGTGAATGTTTTAGATCAGCAGCAGGCCTTCTAGACAATAATCAAGACACATTCAGGGTTTCTTTAAGAAGGAAATAATAGTAGTGGTAACTAATAATGACGCTGACTAGTATTTGCTAAGGGATTTAAGATTGCTCATCTTATGGGTGGGAAACACAGGCACAAATAGCTTAAGTGACTCCCCAAGGTCACACAAATGAGAAGATCGTGTGGGAGAGCATCCATGGTTTAAGTCACTACAGCGCATTGTAAAATCTTTCAGGAAGCAGAAAAAAATCCTCTTGCTACATAAACTTAAAAAACAAAAAGAAACATAGAACAAGAGTAATGATTTATCGGCTAAGAGCACTTGGTGGTCTTGTGGACAATCCAGGTTCTGTACCCAGCTCGAACATGGTGGCTCACAACTCCAGGTCCAAGGGATCCTTCCCTTTCTTCTGACCTCTTCATACGTGGTACACACACATGCATGCAGGCAAAATACTCATAGGTATAAATATATAAATAGATCTAAAAATGTAAAAAAAGAGTCATAGACGAAACCAAAGCAGAGCTGAAAGAGAGGTTTCAAGTTCATGGTCCCCTCCCAAACTTCATTTTCCGGAGCATTGTGCTGATGTCACCAACAGAGGGCAATGTTGGCTCAGAAAAATCAGACCACACCTGTACAAGGTCCTCAGAACATTCTAGAACTGCAGCAACAAGGACTCTATACTACTCTCTAAAAGAGATATTTTGGTTTTAATTACATTGTTACTTTATTAATTTGTGATTTGTCTTTGATGTTAAAGCATTAGAGTTAAAAATGAAGCAAAAGAAAGTTCCAGAAACCTTAAGTTCAGCATTCTGAAAGTCACTCAAACTCCTTGTTAGAGACAATGTGCCGAGGCGTTCAGCAATTAGGACAAACCACACAAGATGGTTTCGCTTATGTTCCTAACAGCATGAGAACAGAAATCATTTATATGTCACTTCCAAAACAAAATAACATCCCCCTTTCATCTGATACACTTGAAAATTGATTCAGAACACACTTTTCCAAAACTAAAGAACCATAAAATAAGACATAAGAGCTGAAAGGAATTTAAATGTTTTTAAAAATTATATATTAATTGTATTAATGCCTAGTAATGGGTTCCATGATGACACTGTTATGAATGTATACAATGTATTTTGATTGTATTTATCCCTCATTACCCCCCCACCCCCACTTTCTCTTCATAGCTAGTCAATCCTCTACCTGTTAAACATTTTTGTAATCCTGTGTGTCTAATTAGGGCTGTTCAGAGGATCATGGGTATGAGGTTATTCACAGGAGCATGGACGGCTCACATTGCCTACACCACTGAAGAAAAGTCTCTCTTTGCACCATCAACCATGAACTGCCTGTAGAGCCTCGGGCAGGGGCGGGGCCTCACGAGTCCCTCCCTCCTCCAGGGCAGGATGTTGTCTGGTCCAGTATCCTACAGATCTTGCTCAGGTACTCTCAACCGCTCCGTGTTTTGCAGATTGACTGAACTTACAGAGGCACAATGAAATCAATTGAGGGAATAAAATAGAAGCACTCTCAAGTCCTTTAAGTAACTATTTTTTACAGGCATTTTTTTTAACCTTATTTTCCTGAGGTGTTCAATTTTATTGTTCAACCTATATCTTTCACTAAAAGTAGCTAAAAGCCCTTTGTAATAAACAGTTGTCGATATATGCCATAAATAGTGGATATCTCAAGGGCCACCACACCAAAATCGGGGGACATTATCCCAGGCAGCTTTATCTGGGGACTTGAATAGCAGCAGTCTGTATGAGATCACTGGCTAGCTGCCAATGCCTGCAAACTCAGACAGGGAAAATCTCCTTTGCCTCGATGACACTTCTTATCGATTGTACCTACTTTTAGATTGAATCATTCTGGGATCTTTCATGACCTATGCTGATGCCACCAAACCACAAACTGTCTGTGACTTATTAACTTCTAATAAGAATCCATGAGTAGCTTTAAGGCATGGCTCAATTTATTTAGTTAGTCCTTACTTCATGTGTTCATTTAATAATTGTTTGTTAAGCCCCTGGATACTAATAAGATAGGATTAAAGAAAGACGTTAGAACTCTACTGAAAAGAAAAAAAAAAACAATCTTCATTCTACGTACCTTATAATTCAAGCTCAAATTTGAATGAGCCTCAGGACACAGCACCATCGCCCAGGCTCTGTGCTGATGGCTGTGGGCGACACTTATTTCATCTTCACAATGAGTTCATGACACTGGTGTTAATTTAATTAAGTGAGTAGTGACTTGGCTTAGTTTCTTAGCCTTGGGGTGTTTGACCTTGGGAATGATGGGAAATGTCTTTTTTGGTTGCCAAGAAATACCGTTTAGGTCATTAGGGTTGGCCACAGCTGAGACCAAGATGATTCATCCAGCAGAGAAAATTTGCTGAACAATGGCTATGTATGTGTCCAGTGCTTTGTGCTCAGTACTGCGTCCTGTGTTATGTATCCAGTACTATGTTCCCAGTGCTCTGTGTCCAGTGCTCCATGCCCAGTGCTCTGTGTCCAGTGCCATGTGCCTGGTCGTCTGTGCCAAGTGCTCTGTGTCCAGTGCTATTCTATAAGACACTATACTGTAGACTAAGAACTGTAGGATGAATCCCTTCCCATATGAGGCATGCACTCAAGTGTTAACAATGTATTCATTTTTCTCCTCCTTTGAAATCACAGTTAGTACAGAATCTTGATACAATTTTCCCTTTTACTAGAATTTTTCAGAAAAATAGAAATAGTTGAATACTTGCAGTGATAAAAAAGAAAAGAAAGCAAATATTCCAGAAGCAAAGAGAAATCTCCCTTAACCACAAGGGTAATCCAAATCCAGTGGCCAGTCCAGCCCATGAAATGGCAAGAGACACTGAATGGCCCTAATGCCTCCCAACCCCCTGTTCCTAGTCCAGAAACACGAGACCCGGGTTAGAAACAAGGCAAAACAATAAATAAATAAATAAATAAATAAATAAATAAATAAATAAATAAATAAATAAATAAAACAAGCTTCTCTCTCTGCTGTTGCTGCTGGTGAAAATGTGTAGTGACCACCAGAATTTAGGGTGGAGATGAACAGACCAGCCCCCTAAACAGTAACATCTCTAAAGTGAGTGTTTAATCAGCACCCAATTGTGGCCCAGGGGAGTCAAAGTTATCTACTGATTCTTTGGGGGGCAAATTTGGGGTCCAGGTTGTTACTCTCATCAGACTGTGAATGAGCAATGAAATGAAAACTCATCGTTTATCATTAGCAACTGACCCATAAAAAACAGCTACAACATCTTAGTGACGTATCACAAACAGCGTTTGTCTTCCAAGGTCAGCAAGGGACTGGCTGACCCCGGCTGAACTCAGTAAAAGTGTGGTCCCCGGTGAGGCAATCCTTGTTAATATTAATATAGCCTACTGTATGTGCCAGCAAAAATCATGTGGGCCAGAGCAAGGGACTCAGGATATTGAAAACCCAAGCAACCAAAAGAGGAAAATCCTAAAAACTACTTCTTAGCAAATTCGGAAGAATTGAGAAAACTCTTGAGGGGGAAAACACATTTATTTATTTATTATTGCTTGTGCCAGAGCACACATATATGGCTGTCAGAGGACAATTTGAGGAAGTTGGTTCTTACCTTCTACATTTTTGAGGCAAGGTCTTCTCTCCGTTCCTTTCTGCTGCTAGGCTTCATCTTCCAGGACAAATGGGCCAGAGGTTATGGGAGATTCTGTTGTTTCCAATTTCATGAGAGGAGAGCTGGGATTACAAATGTGTAACATGCCCCCTGACTTTTTGTATGGGTTCCAGAGTTCACAGTGCATCAGTAGGCCTGCATACCTAATATTTTCACCTTGGAGCCATCCTTCCAGCCCTCTCTGAAAATTTTAATAGGACTAGGATTACATTGGCTATGCAAAATAAGACTAGAAAATTATGGAGGAGCGGGGGAGGCCAAAATTCACTGAGTAATTACAATAAACAATGAAAATGGGAAAATAATTAAGTGTGAATGTAGTAAGAATGAAAGAAGCAAGAAAGGAAGTTAAAAATCGAGATGAAGTCATGGAAGGCGGCCTTTCACATCTGTAGAAATCTAATCCGTGTGGCTTAGAAGCCGTTTTATAAAGAAGTGACCATATAAAGGAATATACTTTCAATATGAGTTCTAGGATTCCCTAAGGAAAGCTTGGACAGTTTAAACAGCAATGACTATACATGTTATTGGGGGGAAAAGTTTGAAGCTGCAGTCAGGATGTAAAATAAATGAGAAAAATTAATTAATAAAAAAGTTTGAATTATTTCAGTGCATTTTAACCAAAGGCTACCAGGGATGCCCTTATCTATAAACAAAGGCTTTTTGCTTTTCACTATGGCAACAGAGAAAAACCCGCACCTGTTAGAACTATGGGCAGGTCAGTGCGAGGCTGAGAAAGCATTAGACAATGTGAGTTGGTATCAGGTGATATTACAGAGAATGCAAGCAAGGTACCTTTTCTCTGGATTTGATGTAATCAGAACAACAGTCATTCCCTGTTTTTTAGATGGTTTAATAAATATCCAGCCCCCAGGGCTATTGGAACCAAGCGCTGCATGCTCCATGTCTTAAATAAAGGCTATTTATTGTCAGATAGTTCTAGAAGCCGGAAGTCCAGTTTCAGTTCGGGTGTCTGCTGGGATACTCTGTTATTTCTATGATTGTTTTGTATTTAATAGAAAGAATATCGTATATTGCAGGTTGGTCTTTAACCTTTTGTATAGTCAGGGGTGACCTTGAACCCCGATCCTCTTGCCTTCTGTCCCCTATGACTAGGATTACTGGCATGTGCCACTGTGTCAGGTTATGCAACGCTGGGACTGGAATCCAGCCTTTCCTGTACGCTAGTGAAACGCTCCACCAACCAAGCTACATCCTCGGCCCGTGGCCAGGCTCCCTCTGAAAATGCTAGGGAAGAATCTATTCCAGCTCTCTCGTCTCCTCTGGAAGCTCCTAGCTTATAGCCACATAGCTCCTGTTTCACAAGGATTTTGTCCTGAATCCCCCCCCCCCCGTAAAGACACTAGACACACTGCCCTTGGAGCTGATGCTACCACAGTATTCTAAGGTTGGGAACTTCACCAGAGGAGCGAGGGGCTGGAGATGGGACCACAACTCAGTCCACAGCACATGCTTTAAGCGAATTCTATCTAGGAGGAGAGAACAAAACAAAGTTAGGAGCTACAGTTTCTAATAGGGAGCTGTTTCTTTTACTGGTCACATTAGGAAGATGTGAGATCATTTTCCAGTGTGCGTGCGTGCGTGCATACATGTGTACGTGTGTACATGTGTACGTGTGTACATTTGTACACGGGTTTTCTGTATTCGGGTACAGTGAGCACAGATTTGTTCTGTCATGATCTATCCTACTCATAGAATGGCTTTGTCTGCCATCTTTGTTCTGTGAAGCACTAGCTACAAGTGCTAGCAAACGTAAGACCTAGCGGATGTGCCCAGCCAGCTTCCTGCCATCTGTCTTGCCTTCCTTACTCTCAGTCATCCACAGTAATTACCCACAGTAATCCAGGGCACACAACATCAGGTACAAGACAGTGAGCTGTACTTGACAGATGTTCGCCTTGGCTGGAGTGCCCCTCAGAGAATGTAGGCTTTATTTCTGCTTGAACTATTTCAGATGTCTTACTGATTGACACACGCTAGGGTCATCTGGGAAGGGGAAAGCTGAACTGAGAAAGTGTCTCCATAAATGTGTCTCTCTCTTTCTTGCAGTAAAGGTTGAATCTATGGCCTTATGTATGACACATAAGCAATGTACGCTGACCTACCTCTCTTCATCCCCAAAATAAATTTTCTGACAGGAATTGTCTGTTTTGATCAGGAGACATGCTGACGTTTTATAAACAATAGCAAAGGTTAAAATTAAAGAGAACTTATAACACTTTCTAGAGGAATGTACATCCTCACACACATAGGATTTGTGTGCGTGAGAGGGAGCATGACTGTGTATGTGTACATGTGTGTGAGAGAGAACATTGTGCATGCATGAGTTTGTATGTGTGTGAGTGAGCGAACATGTGGGCGTGTGAGTGTGTATTTGAGTGTGTGTGAGAGAACGTGTGTATGTGTAAGAGAGAGAGAGAGTGAGAGAGAGAGAGAGAGTGTGTGTGTGTGTGTGTGTGTGTGTGTGTGTGTGCGCGTACAAAGTGTCAGACTCTGCAGCTCAGGATAGCCTAGAATTCACTGCATAGCTCAGGTTCAAATTCATTGTTGTCCTCTTGCCTCAGCTTCCAGTGTGAGGTTACAGGCATGAGCTACTGTGCCCAGCAAATTTCCATTCTTTTGTAGATGTATTCAGCGTTTCCACAAAGTGCGTCAGTAGTGTGAGCTTGACTAAAGTCGGAAACCAGTTCCAGGCGTCGTCACGGTTCTGCAGTCCTACTTTACAGCTGACTAAGAACCTGAGAGCGCATGAGCAAGATGTCAAATGACCGTGTGGTCCTGCACTGCGTCTCCCTCCCTCCCCTCCTCGTTACCATGCCTCCAAGAAAGTTCTGGTAATTCTTCAGATACCCAGCCCCTCCTCTGTAAAATGGAATAAAACGGAAATACATTTTCCCTTTTATTGATGGGATCAATTATTAATTAATTGTTAAATTAATTACACTATTAATTAACTATTAATGTGAATTAATGCATGCCATGCATGACACAGCAGATTCCTTCTTTATTTTTCTTCGGCGATGTGATGTGAAACACTTTTACTAGTCTTATGACAGAAAACAGACATCTAGAAGCTTATTGTTTTAGGTCCTAAGATCTGTATCTTATTTATTTAACTCATCAAAGATCACATAAAGGATGTGAAAAGGCTCTCAGTTCCCCAACCCCCCTAGATGAGGACTGAACCCAGGGCCTTATTCTTGATATGCAAGTGCTCTATCACTGAACCAATCTCCACTCCCACTTTAAAAAAAAAGATTTTTACTTTTTAATTTCATGTGCATCAGTGTTTAGCCTATATATCGGTATGTGCACCATGTGTGTGCAGTGCCTGTGGAGGCCAGAAGAGGACGTCATAACCACTAGAACTGGAATTACTGAGTCCTCTGCAAGAGCGTCAGGCACCTGCAGTTCTTGCTCTTCTTTGACTTTCTGCCTTTCCCCCCTGGCCTCCCAGCCCTGTGGCCTTGGCTTTCCTTTGCTGTTGCCCCCTCAGGTCTGAGCCTCCCTACCCTCAGTCTCCCGTGGCTTCTGTTTCTTGTGTGTTCAAGCCTGCACCTTAGCCTCTTGAATCTTTTTGTCTTATTGTTTGTTGAGATAGGGTTTCCTGTTGCCCAGGGCAGCCTGACTTCTCGTTTTCTGTGTAGCAAAGGATGACCTTGAACTTCCGATCCTGTTGCCTCCTCTCCCTGAGTTCTGTCTGGTATTAGAGGCTTGCACAACCGTGGCTTACGTGGTGTTAGACATTGAATCCAGGGCTCCTGTACATGCTAGGCAAGTCCTCTACCAACTGAGCTACATGACCAACCCTTGGTTTTGTTCTTTGAGACAGAATCTCACGGAGCCCAGGGTGGTCTCAAACTCCCAATGTAGTTGAAAATGACTTTACTCGGTCTTCATCTCCCAAGTATAGGATTACAGGAATGAGCCATCACACCCAGCAAACAGAGCTTCTGTCTTTTGTTTTCTAAGACAGCGTCTCACTACATGGCCCAGACTAGTGAGCCTCCTGCCTCAGCTTCCGGAAAGCTTCGATGACAGGTGTGGACCACCAAGCTTGGCTCTGGAATCTTATCGACTCTTGCACTTCAAGAATTAGGACACTTGAAAAAAGAAAAATACACTGAACCATAACAAAGTTTCCCAATCTTTGTTTCAATGGGGAAATTAAAGGGGAATCCCATGAGTGATTGGTTTCTATTGTCACCATTGTTTTTTTATAATAATTCATTGTTTCCCTTGTTAAAATAGCATTTGTCATTTAAAAAAAAAGATCAGCATTTCAGTTGTGTTACTTTGAAATGTTGATTTAATACCAGCCTCAATCTAGACTTATGCGGAAGAGAAAAATTATGCAGTATTTGTCTTCCTGAGCTTGGCTCATTTTACTTAACATAGTGATCCCCACGTCCATCCATCTCCCTGCAAACATCCTGATCACGTTCTTTCTTATGGCTTCGTAAAACTCCACTGTGTAGATATACTTCTCCTTTGTCTCATCTGCTGAGGAACATGCGGGCTGGTACTGTTGCTATCATGAATAGAGCAGCAATAAACATGGGATGTGCAGATATCTCTGTGGTAAAACTCCCAAGGCCAGATGGAATTGACTCGGCTTGCAACTTCAAAGATGCCCTTAAAGACCCATCACTTCATTTGTTGTTCTAATGGCATGAATCTTCTCTCTACCTTGAAGTGAAGAGATTACGATGAACAATATCTGTGCAACCCGTTTCCTTATTGAGGGAATGAGTGAAGCTTGTCCATCTGTCCACAGTCGCATTTGTAGTTCTATTTTGATGATGCAAGCTTTTCTGGTTAAAAGGTTTTGTTTTGTTTTCCCAGTGCTAAAACTAAACCCAGGGCCCAGAGCACAATAGAAAGATGCTTTGCCACTGAACAGCTCCAGCCCACCCTTTTTTGTTGTTGTTTGTTTTGTTTTGAAACAAGGTTTTACCTCTTAGCCCAGGCTGGCCGTGAACTTGCTTTCCTCCTGCCTCCTCCTCCTCAGAGCTGGGATGACAGGTGTTCGCCATCATAGCTGGCTTGAAGACTTGTTTTAAAGTCACATTGAGCCACGGATCTTTCAGGAGGCACTTGCTTATGCCAGCAGATGATTTCCATTCACAAGGAATATTAGGGATTGACTATTTTAAACGTTTATTTTAATATTTCTATTTACGTGTATATGAGTGGGGGAGGGGGTGCAGGGTGCGGTATGTGTACCTGAGTGCAGGTGCTTGCTGAGGCCCAGAGCATCAGATTCCTCTGTAGCTGGAGTTACAGGGCTGCTGTGAGCCATCTGACTTGGCGCTGAGAATCAATTCAGGACCTCTGGGAAACCAGTAGAGCCTCTTAGCCGAAGGTCTCCCGTCCAGACGAACTATTGCAAGCTGGCTGGAATAGCACCTTTCCAAGACTCTGTCAGTGTGCAGATATCCCGTTGCTAAAGGTTCTTAATGAAGCATGGAAAGAAGGGATAAACTCTCTGATGTCTTTCCTCCCCCTTATCAGAGATGAATTGCAAAGCAATCCACTACAACCCCTATCATTTAAATTGCAAATGCTATTTTAACAAGAGAAGCAGAATAAATTATTGGGATATTTGCATTTTATTCCTAATTCTGCAGGCAACATGGAACAAATGGGAATTGCCCTTTCTCCGTTCATATCTAAGAAACCAAATTCAGACTTCGTGTGCCTAGACTTCAGGATATTTTTATTGCAGAATTTAAAACGGGAGGAAGGCACTCAGAATAAGCTTTTCTTTGTGCCGCAGATCTCAGGCTCAGCTTTTGTGCTCGGAAAATAGCTCTACGGAGGAAAGCTGGCAGCGTGAGAGAAGGAGCGGAAACTCAATAGACCAGATACAGAAGTGACTCACCACCTGAGGAGGTGATGGAGTTTGAGGCAGGGGGTTTAGCCCAAGAAGACACACACCTCTTTTGTGAGGTCGGGCGATGACTGAGAGATGATACTGTCTCAAGGACTTCCCCTGGAGATGGATTCCATGCGCCTGCCTTCTCCTCACCCACCAATGCCAGTCCTTCCGGGGGTGGGGCATTGTTTGCGGAAGTGGGGGAAGGAACCAGATCTGATCATCCCATGTCTCATCCCTCATTCTGCTCTTGCAGATGCCTGGGGAGGATGAACCAGCCTAACACTGAGTGCTGCTGTCACAAAGAAGCATAGCCTTCCTTACAGGATCAAAAGTTGTGCTCATTTTTTTTTTTTTTTCCGGTTTTTTGAGACAGGGTCTCTCTGTGTCGCTTTGCGCCTTTCCTGGAACTCGCTTTGGAGACCAGGCTGGCCTCGAACTCACAGAGATCCGCCTGGCTCTTCCTCCCGAGTGCTGGGATTAAAGGCTGCTGTGACAAGAGCCGCTTACAGAAGGAAGGCTCTGTTTTGACCCATGGTTACGTGGGATCTAATCCACTGTGGCAGGAAAGGCGGGAGAATGAAAATGGGATATAACTGGTCCCACTTTGTCCCCCGTCAGGAAGCAGAGACTGGGATGCCCGCCCACGGGGGTGGGGGTGCTGCTGCCTGCAGTTAGAGCAGGTGGCTTCTCTTCGGTCAAACCTTGAGGCCCGGGCCCCACTCCCCCCCATTATGATCTACCGGTCTCTCCCCTAGGAACCTCCAAACTAAGCATAGTCAATGCTCATTTTAATTTAAGGAAATGCACGTAAGAAATACCAGCGAGCAAATGAGACGTGAGAATGGTTCAGTGTGATTCTGTGCACACACCTCCCTTCTGCTGTCCTTGGGCTGTGAGGGATGTCTGTGTCTCACTCTCCACCAGACTAAGATCTGACAGTGTGGGTTCTCTCCCTCACATTTGCATCCCTCATCTCAGTAGCAAGGTAGCACATAGTAGCAAAGAATGCAAAGAAGTGTTGTTGTTGTTGCTGCTGCTGCTGCTGCTGTTCTTCTTCTTCTTCTTCTTCTTCTTCTTCTTCTTCTTCTTCTTCTTCTTCTTCTTCTTCTTCTTCTTCTCCTCCTCCTCCTCCTCCTCCTCCTCCTCCTCCTCTTCCTCCTCCTCCTCCTCCTCCTCCTCCTCTTTCTTTCTCCTCCTTCTTCTTCTCCCCTTTCTTCTCTTTTAGACAGGGCTTCATGTAACCTAGGCTGACCTTGAACTTACTATGTAGCTGAGACTGATCTTGAACTTCTCCAAAGTTCCTGCCTCTATCTCCCAGTGCCTTGATTACAGGGAATCCCCATGTTCCTGGCTCCAAGCAATTTATTTTTGGTTCATTAACATCGACTCAATGCATACTGTTAACAGATAGGCATTCTTACAGTCTAGATGTTGACTTGATTCATCTAAGTTGCTCCCTATAATTCTTACTTCATCTTTTCTCACTCATTGTTGGATGTGAGTAAACAGAATGGAGCCCAGCGTGGAAGCAATACTTCTACAGAATGCTGTGTCTGTATTCTCCCTTTTCATTGCCCTTTCCAACCTGCCTGTGGGCTCTTTCTCCTCTGTCAGTTGGGTAGACTCTAAGGCAAACCTCAAGAATCTTTTCTCTGGATGAAAAAAAAAAAAAGACCTCTTTCCATATGGTCAGAGTTATTTCTGGTCAGATTTATCTCAATCATTAAAATAGCTACTTCCATGGAATGTAAAAAAATCTTCAAACTTGGAGACCTCTTCATCCAGCTAGGCCTTCTTTGGTCTAGAGACTAGCCATGGAAAAGGGAGGCTGCTGAGTCTCCTTGAATTTCTCCATAGCTTCTCTGGGACTCTAACCAAAGATGGGCTCCAAGCTGACCTGTTTCTTTGATGTTCCTGAGGGTTCCCTAGGGACCTCTATGAAAGCCTTCCTTTGCCAGGTCCTCTCATGGGTAACATGCTTCTGTCTGAGCCATGAGATAACACCCACCTTCTGCACCCAGATGTTCTCTCATCCTGACGAAACCCCCTCATATGAATGCTCACATGCATAAGTAGGTTCCTTCTCAATGGAATAGTGACAATTTTCATTGCCCTCTTGGTTCAACATATGGTCAAGCATCCTTAAGTGTACTCCTGTCCCTACCACAGCCAAGGACAGGGCAGCAGATTTTCACTGACTTTTCAACTACGAAAAGAAGACTGAGAGGTAGTAAGTGAGGCGATCAACCTGCATGGCCTGGGGGAAAGGAAGGGTGGGCTCTGTTCTTTGTAAGCATCACAGGACCAGGAGAAGCAAGTATTCACTAAAACATGTTTATATCCATCCACAAGGTTAGTGATTCTCTTCTCATTTTCTAACCCTATACTCACCAGATGCCTAGTAGCATGCTTTGCCCCAGAGAAGAGTTCCCACCGAGATTTGGTTTCTATAGGAACCCAGTGACCTTCCTGTTGTATTTGGTTTATGCTGTGATAGTGGACACTGCCATATCAGAGTAAACCCCTAGACCTTTAATCAACAAAACTGGCCTCTGTGCCCCCTGCCGACATCCAATGTATTTCACTCCTGTGCCCACCACACCCTCCTGACCGCAAGCCTGTCTCAGGAAAAGCTATGTTTGTGCACACACCTCAAATTTGCTTTGGAGAACATGCCAGCCTCTTGCATGAGTTGATCTAGCCATTCATGGAGAAAGAAGAAAGGACCATTAAAGATCACCAGACTATAGCCAAAGAGATCAGATAAACACCAGAGCCCATACACACACACACACACACACACACACACACACACACACACACACACACACAGTGGAGGTGGCTATCAGAGGATGTTTTGGAGCCTGGTGGCTCACATCCTGTGGAAGACGTTTGATGTGGGTGGAGCTGGACACAGTAGGATTCCAGTGGGGTGACCCTCAGCTCCTGTTGTTCCCTGTTCATATACAGGAAGTGTGACTATACTCTTGAATATGAGAATAGACATTTGCCTTTGGCTACTAGGGCATCTGAGCTCAGTGCCAGTTACCTCCTGAGAAATCCCACCTGTAATCATCTGGTTAATTCAAGGGGACCTGCCACCTGCCTTCAGGTTCCTTCAAATTGGCATACAAGCTCAAGTAGAGCTCTTGACTCCATGGGAAACTTCAGACTCTCCTAGGATGCATGAGTCAACAAACCCAGCTAGCTGGTTGCCAGGTAACCGTGAATAGTCTTCCCAAATTAGAGAACAAATGAGAAGGACCAGGAGGGATGAACAGAATGGCTAATTCTGGAGAAATCACAATTTTCTCAAGGAACCAGAGATGACTAAACAAAAACAATAAACCTGCGGAAGATGCTGTACCCTCTCCACGCCCACAGTCGCACCTGCCCACTCACCGGCCGCAGGAGGAGAAGGGCTGAATTGCCAGAGCCGACACCACATGAATCATAGACGTGTTACTCAGACACAACCACTGACAATCAACAGTCACAGACAACGGAGCGCAGAGGTGGGATTTCTTTCAGCAGGAGCACAAAGCTCCACTTTCAAAGCCTGTTTCCTGCCTCCTTGTCAGGAAGGAAGGAAGGATGTTCTTTTCAGAGTAACAATAGTTTTCTGAAAAATGCTTCTCGGGTGTCGATGTGTGTGTATATATAGGTGCGCGTATGTGAAGGGCAGAGGATATCTTCCCCTGTTGGTCCCTGGGTGTCATCCACTTTTGTTACTTTTTATTTGCAATATACTTCATGTATTTTGTGTATACATGTGACAGTACATGTGCGGAGTTTATAGATGACAATTTGGGAGAACCAGTTCTCTTCCTATTACGTGGGTCCTGGGGATCGCACTCAGATCGTCAGGTTTTTGCCTCAAAGCACCTTTATGCACTGGGCCATCAAAATGGCTTCCTCTTGTGTGTTGAGACAGGCTTTCATTGGCCGGAAGCTCACTACATAGGCTAGGCTGGCTGACTAGCAAACCCTAGGGACCTGACTTCCCTTCATTTGAATTACAAATACTTGCCACAATACTTGACTCTTTTTTTGCCCCCAATGTGGGTAACCAGGAGCAGCCTTCTTAAGTCAGCATATTATGAATGGAAACATTTATTCATTTATTTATTTTCATTTTTTTTTTTTACAAGAGAAAACACTTGGTCATGAACCATGCCATTCTCCAGCCCATCATAACTCCAAATTTCAGGAAAATTCACAAGAAGCAATCTTGACCTAATTCCTTGTACTCATTTTTGGCTTTGTCGGAATATAGCCCCAATATACCTTTCAAAGGGGTGAAGGGTAAAAAACTTCTGAGCTATTAGGACATTGTGATATGATTTAAAAACAAAACAAAACAAAACAAAAAACCATGTACTTTGGGGCCGGGCGGTGGTGGCGCACGCCTTTAATCCCAGCACTCGGGAGGCAGAGCCAGGCGGATCTCTGTGAGTTCGAGGCCAGCCTGGGCTACCAAGTGAGCTCCAGGAAAGGCGCAAAGCTACACAGAGAAACCCTGTCTCGAAAAACCAAAAAAAAAAAAAAAAAAAAAGTAGCAAAATAAAACAAACAAACAAACAAAAAAAACCATGTACTTTGATCTTGATCCCTGACTCTGAAGTGATAAGCAGTATCTTTGTTTACCCAGCTATGTTGGTTAATTTTTGTCAACCTGAAACAAGCTAGGGTCATCTGGGAAGAGGAAATCTCAACTGAGAAAATGCCTCCATTAGACTGTATGGAGGCATGTTAGCAGAGCATTTTTCTTGGTTAATGATTGGTGTGTGGAAGGCCCAGCTCACTTGGGGGGTATCACCCCTGGTCAGATGGCCCTGGGTCATATAAAAATGCAACATGAGGGAGCCGTGGGGAGCAAGCCATGGTTCCTCCATGGTTTTTGCTTCAGTTCCTGCCTTCAGGTTCCTGTTTTGATTCCTGCCTTGGCTTTCCCTGATGACAAACTGTAACCTACAAGCCAAATGAAGAATTTTCTGAACTGCTTTTGGTCACGGTCTTTATCGCAGCAATAAAAACCTAACTAAGACACCATCAGAAGCTCCTATCAACCACATCTGAGTTTAAGCTAGTGAAGTGAGTTTTGTAAAGCCCTACCTAACAGGGCACTTGTCAGGTAACCAAGCTACTATGGAGGATAACTTTGAGCTCCACTCTAAGAGGAGACGGGACAGGACAAGTGATTATTGACTTAATAACCTGGGTGGTAGTTTATTTGGTCATGCTATATCATAAAGCCTCCATAAACTCCAAAGGAAAGGTTTTGCCAAACACATGCTGATTCCAGAAGTGTGGTTCAGTCCCCAAGGATGTGGAAGCACCTTCCTATATACTGAGCCCTGCTCATATCCTCCATCAGGCCCTTTCCCAAATTGCATCCTTTTAAAACAAAACATGATCATCTACTAAGTAAATTGTTTCTCTGGGTTCTCTGAGCTGTTCTAGCAAAGCATTGAACCCCAGAGGGAATCATGGGAACCAATTTACAGCAGATCAAGAGGTACAAGTCAGAACCTGGACTTGGAAATAGCGCCCTGAAGGGAAAAGGCAATATGGTGGGACTGAACTCTGCAGCTGTAGGGGCCACATCCAACCACAGGAAGATTCTGTCAGAGTTGAGTTGACCCATAGAACATCTAGTTGGTTGTCTGTAGATGATTGCTGCAGACAAAGCAAAAACAGACAAACAAAAATGAATCCAGATTGTGAATTAGTTGAATAAAAACGATAATCTGTCCATTCAGCTGTACATGCCCCCAAATTTGCTTTGTCTTTATGTTAAAGTATTGGTATGCATTGTTTTATGACTCTAGATTGTCTTAGGTGACCACTTTGACACCTGGCAGCTGACCTCTATGACAGTGGACATCATTAACATATTTTCAAGGAGGCCAGGTCAGGGTCAATCTCCCTCAATGCCCCTCCCTTAGAGGAAGCAGGCCTCATTCCTGCTACTAACCCTTCCCTTCTCAGCTACCATTCCCCTTCCTTTTATGGCCAACCAGCCTGCACTCCTATCTGTGGCAGTTTCTCCATTGTGTCGAACTCCATCCCCTCTTAGTTATTGAAGGTCAAGGTTGTGTGTACTGCCCCCTTTCTCTCCAGGGTCATTGTCTCCAGCACACCAGCAGGCAGGAGGTTCTCCCAGTTAAAAGAATCTCTTTCTTGATTCTGCCACCATCACCTCCACTCCCACCACCACCCCACACACACACTATTAACCCACTTCCTGTTTCTCCCAGTAGAAAAACTCCATAGTAACTTCCCACTCTGGTTGTCTATTCCCATTTTCTATTGAGCTTGCGAAAACTAGACTTGAAACCCATCCTTCCACTAAAATGCCATCCTCGTCCATATTAGTTAAGCTTCCCATGGCTTTGGTGAAGTACCCATCAAAGGCAAGTCAAGGGAGGTTGGGTTTGTTCTGGCTCACAGTCCATCATGGTAAGGAAGGAGTTTGTAATAGCTGGTCCACGGCATCCACAGCAGGAAGTAGAGAGAGATGAACGCCGGTTCTCAGCTTTTCTCCTTTTTATTCAGTAAAGGATCCTAGCCATGGGATAATGTCACTGCATTCAGGGTCAGATTTCTCTCCTCAGTCAAATGTTTCTGGAATCGGTACATAGATCCATGCAGAGATGTGTTTCCCGTGTTGGTTCTAGAATCAGTCAAGCTGTCAAAGAAGATGAACCATTACACTTTCCAGGTTCACAATAATCCCATGTCGCTAAAACCAGTGGTGAAATGTCAGTCCTCATTTTTCTTGTGTTTTTTTTTTCCTCTTCAGTAAGTAAAGTACAATTATAATGCTATTTGTCATTCTCTCCCCCTTGAACTACACCGTTCATCACATTCCCAGGATATTACACTGTTGAGGTTCTTCGGCTACTAAAAGAGGAAATCTCCCAGAATATACATGAAGGAGGAACATAGTAAAATTACTACATTTATTACGTGTATGGAGCACATGTAGGGTCAGAGGATAGCTTGTAGAAGTAGCAGAATAAGCCAGGCGGTGGTGGCGCACGCCTTTAATCCCAGTACTCGGGAGGCAGAGGCAGGCAGATCTCTGTGAGTTCAAGGCCAGCCTGGGCTACAGAGCGAGATCCAGGAAAGGCACCAAAACAACACAGAGAAACCCTGTCTCGAAAAAACCAAAAAAAAAAAAAAAGTAGCAAAATAAAACTTCATTTTAAATATATGTAATGTATATATATATATTTCATTATGCACTTATCCATTGATGGGAACATAGGCTGATTCCATAAGTTGCTGTTTCAAATAGTGCATTGAGAACCTCAAGGGTACAGAAATTTCTATGGTTTGCTAACTAGATTCCCTCAGGTATGTAAACAGGAATGAAATAATTACATATCATGATAGTTGAGTTTTTAGTTGAGAAACCTCTATAGGGACTTTTATGGTGGCTGAATGAATTTACATTCTGACCTACAGTGTGTAAGGGCCTCCCCATCTGCTCATCATCTCTTGCTTTTATTTTTTTTATTTAACAATTGCCTTTTTTGAAATGGAATTGCAATGAAGTGTTTTTTTTTTAAGGTTTATTTGTGTGTGTATGTGTATGGATATTTTGTCTGTATTTATATTTATGTACCCCCTGCATACAGTACCCCCGGAGGTGAAGAGGTGGCTGATTCCCTGGGACTAGAGTTACAGATGGTTGTGAGTCACCACGTAGGTGCTGGGAATCAAACCCTGGGTCCTCTGGGAAAGCAACCCATGTTCTTAACCACTCTGCCATCTCCACTCCCTGCAGCGAAGTTTTAAACTGCATCATCTTGATGACTAAAGACACCGAACATTTTTCTTGTATTCATTGGCCAAATTTGCACTTCCTTTGAGCCGTGCCTGTCTAGTTAATTTGCCCATTTATTGTTGGGATTATTTCTTTTCTTTCTGTGTGTGCACTTAAGAAGAATTGTTTGTATATTCTGCATATCAATCTCCTGTCAGATGAATAGCTAGCAAAGATAGTCTCCTATCCTGCAGGCTGCCCCTTCATGCTGGATCAAAGTTCCAGTCACTTTGTGCCCTCTTGCTATTGTTTCTCAGATAAGGGAACATGTTCTGAGAGCTGTTCCCTATGTTTCTACCTTGAAGCTTTCTACCTTCTCTCTCTTTCCCCTAGTATTAATCACATGCTAATTTTTCCTTTCAGGCTGTTAGGTGGGACCAAGTTTCAGTCTTCTTTATAGATATCAGTTTTCCCAACACCATTGTTAAAGAGGCCGTTCTTTCCACAGCTCATGTTCGTATCGTCGTTGTCAAGAATCAGATAGCCCAAAGCTGCACAGACCTGTCTCTGGCTTCTCTGTTTCTATATTGATCTATTATTGTATATTAACTATGGCTGTACTTCAGCTGGCTGTTCGAAGTTTGTCTTGACTCCACTGCAATGATGGGCAGGTACCTGTAATGTAAAACTGAAATAATTTCCATTCCTCCCCCCAAGTTGCTTTTTCTCAGTGTATTTTATCACATCAAGAGAAATGAAAGTAGGCAGACGGTAACTCCTGCTCTGGGGTTCCCAGCATGGCGAATTAACCGCTCCCATCTGGAGAGGGATCTGATCTTAGGCGAGCCATCCTGTGTCCTTGTTGCTTGGGAATGGTCAGTCCTCACAGGCTTTTTACCAATCAGCCCTTCTCATTCCTGGAATGCAAGGTAATGACAGAAGATAGCGGCTTAGTGCTGGGTAGGGGTTAAAGAAGCAAAATTAAAATGAGAGAGCACAGAATGGATGAGCTGGGCTGAGCAGTTAGTGCACCTCTTTCAGGAGTGGAACGTGAAGATGGAGCATGTGGAAAACCCAAGGGAGGATTAACAATAACACAGTGAATTGGGAGGAGAGTGAGGAGAGGTGGTGTCTGTGTAGGCAGGCACCTATGGGGACTGAAATCCAGTCTGCAAACCAGGCGGGCGGTGGTGGGCGCACACCTTTAATCCCAGCACTCAGAAGGCAGAGCCAGGCGGATCCCTGTGAGTTCGAGGCCAGCCTGGTCTACAGAGTGACATCCAGGACAGGCACCAAAACTACACAGAGAAACCCTGTCTCGAAAAACAAAAAACAAAAAAGAGAGAGAAAGAAAGAGAGAGGGAGGAAGGGAAGGAGGGAAGGAGGGAGGGAGGGAGGGAGGGAGAGAAAAGAAAGAAAGAAAGAAAGAAAGAAAGAAAGAAAGAAAGAAAGAAAGAAAGAAAGAAAGAAAGAAAGAAAGAAAAGAAAAGAAAGAAGGAAAGAAAGAGAGAGAGAAAGAAAAATCCAGTCTGCAGTTTGCTCTGCAGACCCGGATTGACAGACAGAGGTGGCTTGGAGCATCTCTTTCCAGATGGCAAGGCAAAACTCCAGCCTTCTGAGACTCTGTCATGCTTCTCTGACCCAAAAATGTACAAGAGGACTTCCAAAGTGTTGCCTCTCGAGGTGTGAGACTCACAAACGCCCCCACTTCCCCCTCCTCCTGGAAAGCCCCGCGCCCACAATGTCCCATTCCTCTAAAAAAGTCTGAAAAGACCTGAGCACTCTCTGCATTCTCGCTCCCTTTTAAGCAGCATAATTCCCTCCCATCCTCTCCGGGCTAGTCAAAACAAAAGGCAGGAGAAGGGTGCCTGGCAACCGCTACTTCCTGCCGCGCCACACAAAAGCACCCAATGCAGGCTGGAACACAAAGGCCCGGCTGGCTCATTTCTGGGATGGGGGGAGGTAAACACACTGCAGTTGTGATGTAGAAAGACAAATTGATGTTTTCTTTCTGGGGGAAAAAAATTCCCCGAAATCTCTACCCGCTGCCCCTCTGAGTGGGCTAGGTCTGGGAGTTCCAGGATGTCATGTGCCCTACCTCAACTTGCCAGTTAGTTGAAAGGGGTCTCCTCTGGATGTCTCCAGGGATAAGCTGGGGCGCCTGGGCCTGCGAGAGAGGAACGGAGTTCCTGGCAAGGGTGCCAACCCCATCACTCACTGTACTGGCATCTTGGAATCGTCCTACGTTAATGAAGCCTCTACTAAACCTTATAGTTTGGGGAGCAATGTTTGATTTAAAAGAACAAGGGCGGGAGAAAGGTTAATTTCAGACACACATGAGCCTGGTTGTTTAACCAGAGATTCTTTGGAAATTCTCAGACACTCAGAAGGAGGAATTGCGCAGAGCAGGGTCTGTGAAAGTCCTTCAAATCAATGTGGAGTCACATGCATCAAACAGCACGTGAGAAAGGGGAGGGGAGGGGGAGGGTGAAGAGACAAGAAGAGGGAGAAGAGGGAGGAGAAGAAGAAGAGGAGGAGGAGGGAAAGGAGGAAAGGAGGAGGGAGAGGAGGACGACAAGGACGATGATGAGGACAACAACCACCCTGAGTAGTTTTGGAGGAGGAGACCTCAGGCCTGGGCACCTGATTCTAAGAACCATCACAAAAATCAGAAACACAGCCTTGCACAAAGACTACTCCTGCAGGACTCCCTCGCTTTGGACAGATGCTACTCTTGATACTGATCCTTATAGCCAAGGATGACAGTTCCGAAGCCCCGTCTACAGTCTTCCTCGGCTTACCTTTGCAATTACTTGTTCTCTTTTGCCCCTTGGAATGTGCCCTTAATTTATGAAGGCCGCAGTATTCCTTCCCCTTGACATTTATAAATATAGTTTTGTTTCTTGAGACAGAGTCTTCAATTGCTGGGGATGTCTTTCTGCATGCTGTGAATGTGTGTTGCTCTGATTTGGTTGATAAATAAAATGCTGATTGGCCAGTAGCCAGGCAAGAAGTATAGTATAGGAGGGATAAGGAGAGAGGAGAATTCTGGGAATAGGAAGGCTGAGTTAGGAGTTGCCAATCAGACACAGAGGAAGCAAGATGTAAAGGCAGAAAGGTGAGAAAGTGTACCAAGCCATGTGGCTAAACATAAATAAGAATTATGGGTTAATTTAAATGTAAGAGCTAGTCAATAGCCTGAGCTAATGGCCAAGTGGTTTTAATTAATATAAGCCTCTGTGTGTTTACTTGGTTCCAAGTGGCCACAGGGCCACGGGAGCTGGGTAGGACCAGGAAGACTTCAGCTACATCCAATAGCTCATGCTGACCTTGAACTCTCTCTATCTAGCTGAGGATAACCTTAGATTCATGACCTTCCTGCTTCCACCTCCTACATGCTGAGATCACAGACATGCCACCATTCCTGGCTCCAAATAAGCTCCAAATATTTAGAGAATTTCTATTATTTAGTACCAAATTGTGTCCCCATCAACCCTATACCTCAAAGTTCTAACTCCCAAGATCTCAGAGTGTAACCATATTATAGAGTCACCTCATAAGCACTGTGATTAGTTAGGGGAGTAGTAGAGTGAGATGCCTCTCTCATGAAGCATGATAGTGTTCTTAGATGGCAAAGGCCAGGAACAGAGCCATCCTAGAAACTTCTGAGGGTATGTGGCCTTGACAGTACCTTGATCTTAGAGTTATAGCCTCTAGTACTTTGAGACAATAAATATTCATTGTTTATTAAACAGTTTTTATAGGTGTGTATTAATTATACATGATACTGGATTTCATTGTATTTTCACATGTGTATTGTTAATCCCACAGATTCAAGGAGAAAGGCCACCAACTCATATTATGGTCAAATTAACGAAAGTGAGCTTTTTATAAATCTGTGTACACAGACTGTCTCCTGCTAAGGCAGGATTCAAGAGATCAACATTGGACATGGGGAAGACAAGGGTTTTTGCAGCTCAGGTGTAGGGAGGTTCCAAATGAGGGATTTAGCAGGCAAATAGGAGGGGTTACAGGAACAGCACATAGGCATAAGGAGTTGGTCAGAACAACCGTTTGAAACAAAGACATGGTTGCCATTTCCTGGAACACGCAATACAGAACCGATGGTAGTTAAGGTCACAGGTGGGGCAAAGCCCAATCCTTGAGAAACAGACTTAGTCATAAACAGGAATGAATCTGGTTCATTTTTACTCTAAGATGGCTTTCAAGCTCAAGATGGCGTCAGGTTGGTTTATCAGTGTTGGAATATATTCACTCTCCGTTTCCCTCTCCCATCCCCCTCCCTCACTGCCCTTCTTCCTCATTAGCCTCCCTTCTGCTTCCAAAGCTGGCTGGTGTGGGCGCTTGTATGCTCTCCTCCCTCCCTGCAATGAGTTCACTTCAGGTTACTTGCAACAATATGGACGAAGGGTTAAATAAATACAAGAGCCTGGACAGCTTACCAGGGGCCGCGCCACTGAAGAAATTGTCTCTCCTTCCCCCAGTGTCCATTAACTGCCCATGGATCCTCGGGGATGGGTGGGGCTTCAGGATCTCCACTTCCCTGGCAACTGTTAACTGCCTGTATGCATACCCAGGGAGGGGCGAGGCTTTGCGGGCCCCTCCCCGCTCCATGACAAGATGTTGATGGGGGGGCCCAATATTGAGGAGCCCTTGTCCAGGTAAAGACTGTAAATTTCTACTGTTGAAGTGACTCAGTGTGTAGCACTTTGTTGGGGGCATTTCTTAGAAACTAGAATTTCTAAGAAATGTCATCCATTGATGTAATTCTGGCTGCGGACATCTGTCACTATGGGACAACCTACTTAATTCACACTTGTTCCCACCTAGGACCTACAGTGGCTTATTTTTCGTTGATCTCTACCGGGAACGTTTCCCACCCTGAGCTCCAACAAGCCAGTCTGTAAGTCAGGAAGCATTAGCACCTTGGAATACAGTAGCTTTTGTATTCCTAGAAATGGGTTATTTTTCTTTTTTAAAGAAACGAGTTAGAGCCTAAGCTAGTGATCTTAAAGACCAGTCCTGTGTGTTTCCCTTCATCACCTTCTCCTGTGATGTACAGCAGAACTGCTTCAGCAAGGTTGGTTTTGTATTCTCGTCTGACATTTTTGTCAATATTTTACTTAGCATTGCCCAAGGGTTCTGAAGCACTGTATAATAATTCTTTTTAAAGTATTTCAAAGTATCTGGATGTGCTAGTTCACATCTGTAATCCCACTACTCAGGAGGGAGAGTTAAAAGGACTAGGAATTTCAGCTCACCTTCAGTGACACAGTGAGTTCAAGGTCAGCCTGTGCTACTTGAGACTCTCACTGGAAAACAATCCACAGATCTTCTCCTTATCAGCCAAGACTCAGGGAAGTCCTTACTTAGGAGCCAGATGTGGAGACACATGCCTATAATCCCAGCACTTGGAAGGCCAAGACTGGAGGATTGAGGGTTGCCAAAGATTCCAGACCAGTTTAGCCTATATAGTGAGTGCCTGGCCATGCAGGACTACAGAGTGAGGTCTTGTCCCCAAAGGATAGAAAAATAGAAAAATGAAATCCTCACTCAGCTTCATTGATTGATTATACAAGAGTTAAGTTTTAATTTATTTTATTTTTTTAATTAGTAATTTGATGAAGATACAGTTCAGTGGTGGGATACTTGCTGAGCATGTGCAAGGCCCTGGGTTTGATCCCCAGCACCAAAAACAAACAAACAAACAAAATGACCTTCAATTTTATGGGTTGAAATTTGTTTTATGTTGTAGAATATTATTTTAGGAACTGTTACAGTTGTTTATGTTGTTTTTAAAAAATAATAGTGGCACTGTTACTGGGTGAAAAAGTCAGGAGACACAACAAAACCCAGTATCAGAGCTTTACAAGGGGAGGATGAAAGAGAGTAACCAGGCCCAGGGGGGAGACAAGCATGGAGAGAGAAAGAGAGAGGGGCGGGGGAGGAGAGTACAGAGAGAAGAGACGGGAGGATTCTCTGCCCGGCTTTGCAAGGATTCCCCTGCTCATGCGCAGGTAGGCTTACAGAGCTACGCCATGCGTGCGCTGATTGTGTGACCGGGCTGCGAGCATGTGTGAGATCACACAGAGCACTGATGACGTAGGATGTAAGACCCCTTACTTAGCTACTGAACTGCGCGTGTGCGGCCATGCAGCTGGAGTGGCAGAATTCTAACAGTACACACCCACAATATAATCTTTCTCACTGCTGATATCCTGTACCCGAGTGGCATCTTTGTTATGTTAGACAAATCAGCACCATCGTATCAGTGACACCAGAAGGCAGGTTATACTGGCGCTCCCTCCAGGTGGCACATTCTCTGGACCCAGGTCAAGGTCGAAATCCTGCCTCTTCATCATAGTGTCACATTCAACAGTACCATTCTCCCAGACATCTCCATGCTCTGCCTATTCCCATTTCTCCTTCCTTACAACCCCTGGCAACCCCTGAACCCTTTACTATCTCCTTAGTTTTTGTCCTTTCTAAAATGACACAGGGTTTGAATCGTATCGTACATACATGACGATTTCATACATGTCAGTGAGCCTTTTCAAATGGCTTTTTCCCCCTAACAGTGGGTTTCCTCCTGACCCTCGCTGGATCCATGCTTCTTCACATATTTCGGTATGAGGTGGGGGTTGGACCTACCTGCCCCTCCTGTAAAGCTGAGGCCTCAAGCTCATCTCATGCTAAGCCTCCTCCCTGCTTTGCATCTAGCATCAATCAAAACCTGTAGAACGAGAACTCAGAAAAGAAAAGACAGCCACAGAGTACAGTCATGCTATTATTTAAATTAAAAAAATGAGCCTAAGCATTTCCTTGGGAGGGGGGAGGCGGGATGAGTGTTATCAACTGCTTATGTGGCAGATGTAATGTACAAGTTGAATCTATAATTCATATTTTAATTAACATATTTAAATAACATATACATTATGCAGTACTTTGTCAGGGGAAACAGACTTTGGACTATTTAATTTATGATGAAAATCTATGGTCTGTCATGATGCTCAAAAGTTAAAGGTGTTTGCTGACATGCCTGTGGACTTCAGCTTGATATCTGGAACCCATGTGATGGGAAGAGAATGAGTGTGCATACACCCAGGCCCTACAAAATAGATAAATGTTGATCTTTAAAATGTTGCCTAATTTTTAATTACTATTATTGTTATTTTATTATTTTTTATATTATTATTATTATTTTAGATATCAGCTTTAAAATGCCCAAAAAGGCACAGAGTTTTTCAAAATTCTTTTCTAGTGTTCTTGAGCAGAATTTTTAGGACCACTGTCTAGAAGAGACTGAGCTAAGGAACTGAGCTGACTTCACCTCACATACAGATCCTCTCATCAGGCTATAACAACAGGATGCACTCATTCCACAGATGATCCAGAAAATGTTTACCCTGGTTTCTACCACAGGTGAATTAGGGGTGAGAAGCACTTAGCAGAGGCTGCGGTGAGGGCTAAACAAAGCGTCTCTCGAAATATAGTTACCCCAAAATGTATTCATTAATGAATTTCCTAGGCCTGGGGCAACTTTGAACCTGTTCTATGTTTTTAATTGCCTCCTGTGGCGTTTAAATGTTTCATAATGTAGAGAGGAAAAGAAAAAGGATGCACCTGCAAGGGGCAGGAAGGAGGAAATCCTATTTGCTGGTGTTTGATGCTCATCTTGGTCCGGACCTTGGGCAGGTAGAGTGAGACCTGTGCTTGGGGGACCCCAGAACAGCAGCAAAGGGAGGTCAGCAGTGTACGTGAGTTACACGTCTATGGTTTCGGATAACTAAAAACCAAAGCACCTAACCAGACATCATCACGCACAGGACCCTACTCCCAGCATTTGGGAGGTGGACGGAGGGAGGTCAGGAGTTCAAGGCCATCTTCCTTGGCTCCACAGTGAGTCTGAAGCCAGCCAGGGCTGCCCAAGACACTCATTCTTTTACATTTTTGCAGAAGGCAGATAGCAGGTGCTCTTTGGCAGATGTTCAAAAGCAAGAAGAAGAACTGTTTCTGTGCAGCCAGTAAGTGGTAAGCAGGAGTTCTGGAAGTAAGGAAGAATTTAGAAGGCTCATGGACAATATCCTGAACGGCCAGGACCCCAGAATCGGTAGATTCTGGGAACAGATTGTGAGACATGAATTTTTTTTCCCCACTCACCTGAGATAATAGCGGACTTATTTTTCCCATCAATCACTTGGCTTCTATTCTGCAGTAAACACCTTAAAGCAGGATGATTGCTATGACAAAGTATTTCAGCCACTCCATGTACAAGCCTCTAAATACTGTATTGCCACTGAAAAAGAATTTTCTGTGAAGTGCAAGGCAGCCAGCAGTAGGCTGGGAATCTTTCAACTGTCCAGTGAACCTATGTTTTCTGTAGAAACTCTAAAGCCTTCCATATTTGGGGGGAGCCTTGCAGGCTATCAACACACATTTAACTCTGAAGACTTAAATTAAAATTTCTTTGCAGATAGTCTCTAATGTTCAAGGTAGGCTCAAGTTGTGTACTCTGTGACCTGCAGCCTTAAGTTTTCAGTAAAAATCCAAATAAAATTTCTGGAAACAATGACGATCATAGGACCCTAAGGAAGCCATAACGAAAGCATAACTAAAAAAAAAAAAAAAAAAAAAAAAAGCATGTTTTGGATCTAGAAAGCTGTGGAAAGATGGTTGTTGTGTATGTTATAAGAAGGTAAGGAAATCTGGATCAAAGATTTGTCTTTGTAATTCACATTTGGACAGAAAGAGAAAGCAAGGCATGGGTGCAATGAGGGTCGTCAGATACTGTGGCAAAGTCTGTTTGTTCTGTGTCTCATCCTTCTCTGTCCCCTTGCTTTGTACCGAGCTCATCGTAGGCACATGGCAAGTATTTGCATGGGTGGGTGGGTGGGTGGGTGGATGGATGGATAGATGGATGGCTTTCCAATTGAATGCCTCACTTCTCTTTTCTCTAGTTTCAAAAACACACAGACAGGCTTAGAGACAGCACAAACAATAAGACCAACTCAAATTCCAGTGGCTCCCTCTGCCCATTTCTCTAGGACTGCAGCATTCTCTTTTCTCTGTCCTTGCAACTGGAAACCTGCCTTTTCCTTAATGCATCAACAGGGGGCAGCAGAGAAGAGAAAATGCAAGTTCCTGGCTCTGTGCTCTAAGCCGCTCTACCCCCAACCCCCTCCCAAACATCTCTAAGCAGTTTCCCCCAACCATGTACTTTTAAAGGTTAGGTGGGAGGTGCTGGGGAGGAGTAGAGGTAAAATGTTGAAAACCTAAATGTGCTTGCTCACTGTGTAGTCCACAGAATTTCTTAGATACAAATGTCTTTTTGACGT